>NC_136907.1:34919962-34956691 GCF_949606895.1 Notothenia rossii
AACAATGATACATTACAGGGTGGGGGGGATGACGTGGATGTGTTTCTTTCTTCTCTCTCTCTGGCTCATCCTGCCCTGGTGTATCGTAGTTTGAACATCGTTCTATGTCCTTCACTCCTTTGCCTAAATCTCACAGGATTGAACTTGTGGATACTGTATACGAAAAAGCAAGAGATCAAAAGTTTTGTAAAACGGTGTGTCAACTAGTCAGCAGCTAAGCACTTCTCAATCTCAATTTGAGAAGGGAGGTGTGAGGCGCATTGGACTAGTGCGTTGGTGTTCGGATCAGGGGAGCATAGGTTCTAAGCCAGGGTCAGCGGTGGGCAAAGTTTTTGGCTCAGGGGCCATTATGAGTTTTAAATTTGACAGACGGGCCGGGCCGGTAGCAGATCGGTAAACAAATATTTAGCTCCCACACAGCAATTTACGTTGCTGATTTTCCCGCAAACCCGGTCACAACAACATCAATAGAGGACTGCGTCGGGTAGTTTTTAATTTTACAAAGCCAGATTAAATTAAAGAACAACTTCTCCAACCGTATACCTTTCTCCAGAGTGCCGTGGTGCATTGTTTATTAATGTGGTTCAGCTGCATTACTGCCCGCTGCAGTGCTGCTCGTCTACAGGAGTTTATTCTCCCGGTAACTCGCGGCGGCGGCCGCTGTAAAGTTTTCATTGTCTGACTGTCACACAAGCAGCTGATAAATATCCCCCATCCCCATAAGTGAATGTGTTTTAGTCTGAAAACTGTTTGGCATCACAACGCTGTTATGAACGTTTCTCTGGCATTCTACAGGTGATGTTAGCTAATCAGACTATCTTGACTAGCTACTTGTTGTTATCATATTGTGGCATAAGCCGTTTTCTACACGCATATTTTATGTAGTTTTCATCATGATTTTACTTGTGATGGCCACATGTAGCCCATGTATTGATTCAATCCGATAGCTACAATAATAAAAAACAACAGGAACAGATTTGCCTCTTCACAATGGTCAATAACAGTGAACGGATGGTCATTAAAGTAAGGTAAAATAAACAGAATCACACTAAGCCTGGTTAGTGTTGCCTGACTTTATAAGTGTTTTTTATAAGTGTGTGGTCGCGTTCTAGTCACTTTGCTCAGCGCTACTGCTTGTTACAACAGGTATATTTGCCATACTCGCCATGAACTGTTATTGCTCAGGTTAATCTCGACAACCTCCAATGTAAGCGTGACGTATTTGGTTCTTGGATCTTGCCGGGTTGCCGAGTGGGGCCAGCTGAGAGAATAGACCAGACTCCAAGGGCAAGGCTATGGTAACGATATTGGATCACTACACAGAAGATGCATGATGAGAAAAAGACTGAGAACAGGTAATAGGCTCTGATTTAGAACCATCATCAGGCCTTTTCATTTCCATTTCCGTTTTGTTGTCCGTTTACACTTTAATACCCGCTTATTTTGAAGTTGGTATGTATATTTAATAAAAAAATCTGCTGCTTGTTATTTTTTTATTTATAGCATTTTATAAATGATCATACTGGTGTTAATGTTCACTTTATTTTAATTTAAGAGGTCATGTATATTTAAGTTATATTTATTTTGATTTTTGAATGTTCCATTCAAAAATGTTATTAAAAAGGCATGTAAACCATTGTCAGGAATGTTAGTGTTATATCAAATAGTGAATTCTACTGCAGTAGAATGTTGCACGTCTGCACAGTGTTATATGTTCACCGCTCAGTGTCAGTAAATATTGTGCAGTTAGTATTGGACTACAAGATAGTTGCAAGCCTGTACAGGTAGTAGGAGTTATTTAGAGCATCAATAAGTCGGTTGGGTTCTGGAGGTGTGGTTACAGCATTGTACTTGGTTGGCGTGGCCTGGGCCTGGTGGTGGGGCCCAATGTGATATTTTTTCATAGGGTCCAAAATTCCTGGCGGCGCCCCTGGTCACACGCAGTATTTAGTCGGTGTCAGTAAGTCAGATATTACTAACAACTTATTCCTGGGAGTTGTAATTGAGCAGTGAGTAACAACCTGTAGCTGTCTTCACCATCTTGATGCATCAAAACATTTCATATAGAACGTGGTGCTAAAGAACATTCATAAAGTTGTTTGCCTTGCAGATGATCTTTTGCTGATTTGATAATTTCAGATAATTTCAGTGTGCATGTATTCTGGGCATCTTTTTAATCAGGAGACTTGGCTTGATTATTCACAAGCAAATTTGGGCTGATGCCATTAGAACCTGCTGCGCAAAGGTTGTTATATTTGACATTTACTTGGAAAATACATTGTTTTTTAAAGTAACAACCAAAGGTCTATCTACGTGACTCTTTAACATCAAAAAGTGGAGTGCAGATCGTTTAATTTACCTCATCTCTTTAAATGAATGTTTACTTATTTTTACACAGAATCGATGGGTATATATATCATCACTCCATGATAAGAACTCGCGACTTTATAAACAAAAACAGACATCACAACACTGGCGCTAGGTAGCCAAAACGGCATTTAATCAATCAATCAATCAATCAATGTTTATTTATATAGCCCAATATCACAAATGTTACATTTGTCTCAGTGGACTTCACAGTTTGTACAGATTATCAGTATGACAATACGACACCCTCTGTCCTTAGACCCTCACATCGTACAAGGAAAAACTTCCAGAGAAAGCCCCACAGTTTAAAGGGGAACATGGGAGAAACCTCAGGGAGAGCAACAGAGGCATTATGGCTTACCTTTGTCGTTGTCTGATCAAAAGTGGTCTTCAATGGCATTAAAACGATAAAAACGCAGCTGAAGGTTAATCCATAGGTTAATCCAATGTGTCTGTGTCACTTTGAAATTATTACTGATAATCCGTAAGCAATAAACCTGCTTTTCCATTCTCAGATTTCAGAGCGTGAGATAGGTGTCGCTCTGGGCAAAACAGCATGCGCATAGCCCCCACTTTTTTTTGGCAACATTGGTGTGTATGTGGAAATTCCCCTTCGATTCTATTGGTTCTAACGGTTAAAAAGATATGTCAATCATCAAAATCGACCAATGGGTTCCAGAGAAACGACAAAAACACCCATTTCCACCCAAATCACCCCAGAGGTGGAGTTCTTTTGGCTAAACCTCTCCAAAAAGGGCAAATGTCACTTGTTTTGCATCAATCTTGATACAGGGTACTTATTACATGTTGTACTTTGGATTCCTAAAGCTTTTTGTCTACCATCCCATCATTCAAGGGTGATTTTCACTATAAGTAAAAGATCATTTTTGGACGGACACTATCATTTACAGTTTTTTACTATGTTCAATCAGAATTTTCTTTAAAATAAAAAACATATATATTGATTCTGACTTTTCTACATCCAACTCACAGGTTCATCATTACTTTGAGAAAAAAGATTATTAATCCTCCCCTTTTAGAAGTTCTGGAAATGTAATTTTCGAGCCTGACACCTGAAAAACAGGCTTGGGGTTTAACAGGTTAACTCCAGTTTTTAAGTCTTTACACTGGCTGTGTACACTGTGTGTCAAATAATTGATTTCAAAATACTGCTGCTGGTTTATAAAGCATTGAAAATACATTTCTGAACTACTGCTAAATTATGAACCATCCATATCTCTCAGGTCTTCTGGGACTGGTCTGCTTTCTGTCCCCAGAGTCAGAACTAAACATGGAGAAGTAGCGTTCAGTTGTTAGGCTCCAAATATCTGGAACAAAATACCTCTCGCCTCTCACCTCTTGCCTCACCTATCGCCTCTCGCCACGCCACTCCACTCCACTCTCCGGTCTTGGTAATGTCTTGGTCCCGGTCTACCTGTTACTAAAGTGCTGATTCTGGGTAACCGAGCTGCTGCTGGCCACGCCCCTTTGGAGTTGCTGCTGGCCACCCCCCTTTGGAGCGTCGGCATGCAAGCAATGAGCTCTGTGAAGAGAAGGCTTTCTCCCAGCAGAAACTCAGCTAAATACTGCCATGAATAAACGCCATATTATGTTCCAAACCACATCAAGCATTATAAACAGTATGGAGCTCAAACGCAAAGTGAAAAATTGGGGCCACTGGAATCTTCTTCTTCTGCATCCAGTGGCGGCCGGCCCATAGCGGCGCTAGGGACGCCACCCCCCTCTTCCCACATGTTTGATTGTCATTAAATATTAAAAATTAAAAAATATATATATTAAAAATAAATATATATTTTTTATCTTTATTTTTATTTTTAATGAAAAAGGTAAATATGATATAGTTGGTATCAGTAAAATGTATAATCTACAATACAATCTCGTTTAAAAATGTTTTACGATGTCTAAAGTTAGTGATAAGTCACATGTTTCCTGCCTGGTCGCAACGTGTATCATTACCCTCTCTCGTCCGGGCGGTAAGAAAGAGCCCTCAGCCAGAGCAGCAGCAGCCAACAAGCTGACTGTTGCTATCTGTAAACTATGCCGCCAAAACATAATTTAAGCCAATCAGCGTCGTCAGATCTGATGCTCAAAGGGCGCCCTGTCAGCGCCCTGGCCTTTGTGTCTGTGAGTTGTTTAGACTCGTAACCAAGGTGACGCTACAGTAGTTGTCGAGGATGGCTGTGTCTGCAGGTGGAGACTCCGGTGCTAGTGGATCGCCGGAGCTGTAGATGAACATTGACATGCTTATTGTAGTTGTAAGGTCAATGCCTGTGGCACCATGGAGCATAAGTGTGGGCTGGACCTGTATTTTATAGGAAAGGAGTGAGCAGAGGGTCGAGTTGTCGATTCTTGTTCAGTTTTCATCTTCCTCACCCTCTCAGACTTTGAGTTGCGCGCGCTGCTAAAGAGACGCACTACCATGGAAACCAAACAATGGTGTAGCTGTATTAAAGTCAGAGTGGAAACAGTCGTGAATAAATCTGATTTTGTCAGAAATCGGGAGAAATGCGGGAGGTTCCCGCGAAAATCGGGAGGGTTGGCAAGTATCTCCACACACACGCACACACACATGGCCGTATCTACCATTGAGGTCACCGAGGTCCGGACCTCGGTAATATTTTCCGAGCTGTGTATAACAAAACTTGTGAACTAACTGCACTAAACGGGGTTCTTTGTAGTACTTCCATTTACTGACGATGTATAACCAAGTAGCCTTGGTTAATGCATCACCAAGTAGCCTTGGTTAAAGCAAACAGAAGAAGACGAAATGTATCAACAAACCACCGCAGCCCGGACTTGAACCGGAGCAGCGAAGGAGTGATGAGGTATCTAGAGATCTGAGTCCAGCGGTCTGCTTTTGTTTCTGTTCATCAGGACATCATATGATCAGCAGATCCTGTGTGAACGCTCTACGTTAGTCAGTGGACGTCCGACAACATGCACACTAACTTATATTGCAGCTATAGCTATACTTAAATTGCGTGAATAAACTAGCTAGAGAGCTAAAGTTAATTACATTCATCCAATGTCAGAAGGATTACCTTTTAACAAACGTTGTAATGCTTTTCTTTCACTTCAATTTGAGTAAAACATTGAAGATATAACATTGTATTGTTTTCTTTTTACATATAAAACACCATTTGCTTACATCTTTTTTCTCTTTTGAGAATCAAACAAAACAGATTTAAATTAAAAATGATAATGCAAACAAACAAGTGAAATGAACTAAATGGCTGAATTGCTTTTAATTCACTGGCGGGAGCGACAAGTGAGCAGGAGCAAAAAGTGAACAACGAGGGAGAGATTGAACAAAGAGAAAGAGTAGAGGACAGAGAGAGTAGTGAACAGGAAGAAGACAGAGAGACTAAAGAAGATGGAAGAGAGGGTGCAGGTTATGGAAAGGAGAGAGACATGGAAAGCGAATGTTGACGATGTTTTGTGATCATTTTAGCCTCTTCTGCATGTCCAGATCATTAATAGTAACAATCAACTGATTCTTATGCACTTTCAAAAATAATTGATGCTGCAGCCCAGTGACATGGTTTGAAATCAATATATTATCCAATGTGTGACCCCCAACAGGACGTAAAAAGCACCTAACTAGATCATGAAAATCCCAAAAATGTCGGGGGGTATCCTCCGAACCCCCCTAGCATGTTTGGACCACCTCGGTATTTAGGAAATCCTGGATACGGCCCTGCACACACACACACACACACACATGCGCGCACACACACATGCGCGCACACACACACACAGACACATAATGTTCGTATTTAGTCTCCTGATTCTAAATGGGAATTAAATAATTTGAGTGTTCCCAAAGCACCGATGTTCTGCAGTTTGTGTGGGCATACTGTACTGTTGTACAGTTTTGGAAGATTCATAGCTAACCACACTGAAGATTATGGATTGACCCCCCCCCCCCCCCCCCCCCCCCCCCCGCCTCTGGCAACTCCAGGTTTCCTGGCAGCTGTCAATCAAAGTCCAGTGGCTCCGCCCCAAAGTGTCAGAAACTTTTCACGCACGCTCAGACAGACTCCGCGAGCGAGTGAGGCTGACACTCCCGCGAGCGAGGCAAGAGGGCTGTCTCTGGCCATACATATAAGACTAACATTCCTGACAATAGATCTCAAAAGTCATCTTTTATGGTGTAAATGCCTTTTTAATAATAACATTTTTGAATTGAACATTCTCAACACGAATGCATCAATCCAAATAAATATAACTTGAATATGTGGGAAAATACTGTGTTTGAAATGTGTAATTGAAATGAGATGTTAGCTTTTTGTTTTGATATATATATATATATATATATATATATATATTGTATTCCAGTCTCCCTTCAGATATGTTAAGTGGCATGTAATTCAACACAATGCTGCTCACCTCCTTCAAAGTGAAATTAAAAACCTCTGCATTTTCTATATAGACATGAACAGTAGGCTACTTAATGTCAGCTTAGTAAAAAAACAACATACAAATTATTATTTACAACGGACTACGCTTAGCTCACAGACTAATTTCCACCACTCTTGGACCACACTCTTGAAATACTGGGTGACATACTGTCACCCTTTAGTCCCTCTCTCTTTTCTTTCTCTGCTTTCTTTTCTTTTTGAAAGCCTGACTTTTGTGAGTCGTTGAGATAAAGAAGTGAAGACATACAATCACGCAGCTCCCGCCTTCACTCGTCTGGATCGAGCCATCTTTATAATGAAGCTTATATTTACATTGAATACACTCAAATTTCAGGACCAATAATCATGACTAAATTCTCCTTTATCTTTAGCTCTTTAACAGTGGTAAAACAACATCTGTATGGTCATGTGAATAATGTAACAGTGCCTAGCTTAGCTGCTAACAACATGACAAATCAAAGCCGTGATTGGTCAGATGTCGATTCATTGCAACGGTGTCAGGTTACAGACATGCTACCCTTGTCATCTCTCACTCTCGCGGGGGGTGCGTGGAGAACTGATTTGAGAACTGCGCACAGCAGCTGAGGCCCTCTGGGCAGGGCCCCCTGCGCAAGGCGGAGCCCCATGCAGCCTGCGTAATTGGCCTGTAGGGAGGGGCGACCCTGACTCTGAGTGTTTAGATCATTAACTTTAGTCTAAGTCATCTCATGTAAACAAGTATTTCTAAGGCACACCTTGAATATGATCACGATACAAAACAAGAGAATAACAGGTATGAAATCATTCCAATTCATAGGACAGTAAAAAAAGAAAGAAAGATGTTTCTCCCTTCATTCATACCCAATAATGTGTGTGTTTTGGTAACTGAGGTTACCTACTGTAACCCCAGCTTCTATGAGTAAATGGCGCAGCCCTCTAAGGTTATCGCTATTGGGTAATCTCCCTGCGCCCCCGCGCAGCACTGAAACAATTGTAGCCCATGACCACCCGCAAGGTGAGCCCCACCCTCAGGCCTCCTTCAGGTATAAATAGGAAGGTGGCACGGCAATCAATCAATCAATCAATCAATCAATCAATCAATCAATGTTTATTTATATAGCCCAATATCACAAATGTTACATTTGTCTCAGTGGACTTCACAGTTTGTACAGAATATCAGTATGACAATATGACACCCTCTGTCCTTAGACCCTCACATCGTACAAGGAAAAACTTCCAGAGAAAACCCAGTTTAAAGGGAAAAATGGGAGAAACCTCAGGGAGAGCAACAGAGGAGGGATCCCTCTCCCAGGACGGACAGACGTGCAATAGATGCCGTGTGTAAATTGAAAAGATAATACATTTGCAACAATCTGCTCCCATACAACATAACTTTTCTTCAGCTATTCGTAGAGCCAGTGGGGCCCAGCGCTTAGAGGGCTGCGCCATTTACTCATAGAAGCTGGGGTTACAGTAGATAACCTAAGTTATATTTCGTATATGGCTTCGCCCTCTAAGGCTATCGCTATTGGGTTAAGGGCGAAGCATGATGTAGTCTGCGCCCCACTGGGTCCGCCCGGCACTAGAAGCAAAGACATACCTGCTCAATAACACCCCCCTGCCTGATGTGCCATGCGTAATGGCGCATCACCGTACCTGGAACATAGCAAACATGCCTATCTTCCCGACGGGGTGAAGGCTGGGAACAATACATACCGGCCGCTGTGAGAAAGTAGAGACGAAAGTCCCACCTTGTCCTGCGATCGTAGTGGGGGGACAGCAGCTCTCTGCGTGCAGACAGGCAGGAGAACGCACAGCTGGATCCCTGACGTCACTCACTCTGACCAGGCACTCCGTACAAAGTGTGTCAGAGGAAAAAGGAACATCCCTCCTATAAGAGGGAAAAAAAGGGGCCGCTCTCCGCGTGCCGAAAGGCAGGAGAGAGGCGCACAGCTGGCTCCCTGACCTCACTCACTCCGACAGGACACCCAGTACAGGGTGTGTCAGAGAGGAATGGGAGACATCCCTCAAATAAAAATGAATAAATGAACAGGGGGAAGACCAAGATGCAGCCGTGCAAATGTCTTCCACTGACATTCCTCTGTGCAAAGCCGTGGAGGAGGAAATTCCTCTGGCGGAGTGCGCATTGATGTTCTCCGGGGGATCCACCCCAGAGGAGACATATGCCTGTGACACCGCCTCACACAGCCAGTGTGACAGCAGTTGTGCAGACAGAGGTTGCCCGATCAAGCGCTCTCTATAGTGCACAAACAGGCGCTGAGAACGGCACCAGGCCGCCGTGCGCGCCACATAGCAGGACAGCGCGCGCACCGGACAGAGGAGATGAGATATGGCTTCTTCCTCCGATTTATGAGGAGGCGGAAAAAACCCATCCAGGGTGATCACTCTTGACCTAAAAGAGCTTGTGATGACCTTTGGCATAAAGGCTGGGTTAGGACGTAGCACAGCCGAACTGCCATCTCCTTGGATCCGGAGGCATGACGGGGCCACCGAGAGAGCGGATAGATCACTAACCCTTTTTGCTGATGTTAGAGCCAAAAGCAGTACTACTTTGGCTGACAACATTTTAAAGGGAACCTGCTCTAAAGGTTCAAATGGGGCTTTGCTTAGTGCTCGTAACACCAAAGCCAGATCCCACTGAGGCGCCAGTGCGCGTGATACCAGTCTGAGTATTCGTACCCCTTGCAGAAAACGTTTCGTCAGGGGGTGACTGAACAACGTCCCGGCTCCGAAACCCACGTGACAAGATGATATGGCAGCCGCATACCTTGATTGTGCTGAAAGCCAAATTCCTGTCCAACAACAGCTGGAGGAATGACAGCACATGAGGCAGGGGTCACGTTGTGGGGTCCAGTTTTCTTTCTACACACCAACGCTGGAACGCTGCCCACTTGGCTGTGTAGGATGCTCTGGTAGACGCGGCCCTGGCTCCCTGAATGGTGCGTACAACATCTTGAGAGAGACCCAACCTCTCTAAGTGTTCCCGTTCAGGGTCCATGCCCATAAGCGCTGACCTATCACTGGGTGACTGTAGATCGCTCCCTCCACCTGTTAGAGAGCGTCCCCGCGCCACGGAATTTCCCACGGCCTGCCTGACAGTGTACGCTGTAGGCATGGAAACCAGGAAGCGCCCGTGGGCTCCGGGGCAATTAGGATCACTGACAGCCGCTCCTCCTGCACTCGGTCCAGGAACCGAGGAATCAGCGCGACTGGTGGGAAAGCGTACAGCAGTCCCCTGGGCCATGGACGATGTGCGAACGCGTCCACCCCCAGGGGGGGGAGGTCCCGCGCTGACAGGGAGAACCAGAGGGCGCATTGCGCGTTCCCGCGTGCGGCGAACAGATCCGCCTCTGCCCTCCCGAACCGGCTCCAAACCTGGGCGATCAGCTCGGGATGTAGGCTCCAGTCCTCCTGGCGAGGACCACCTCTGGACATGAGGTCTGCCCCTTTGTTCAATTCGCCGGGCACATACAGTGCTCTGATGGAGAGCAGGTGTGCGCGCGCCCAGATCAACAGCCGTCTGGCTGTGTTCAGAAGCTGCGCTGAGCGTACCCCGCCCTGGCGATTGATGTAGGCTGCCGCGGCTCTGTTGTCTGTGCGAATCAACACATGCTGATTCTGCAGCAATGAGGCAAAATGCTGAATTACTCTCCGTACGGAGATCAATTCCAGCACGTTTATGTGGAAGGACATGTGAGCCGGCCACTGTCCCCCCACTGCCTGCGACATGCACGTTCTTCCCCAACCTGAGAGAGATGCGTCTGTGAACACAGAGATGTGTGACGTAGCTCTGCCCAGGGCCACACCCTCTGACAGGACGTGGGGACTTTTCCAATAGGTTAAGTCTGAACCCACGGACAGAGGGATGGCCACCATGCGCCTCTTCTGTCGCACGGGGTTTATGCGTAGGCGAATAAACCACCTCTGGAGTCTTCTCATGTGAAGGAGACCCAGGGGAATCACCCCGTGGTCGGCTGCCATCATGCCGAGCAGCCGCATCACGGAGAGGGCTGTCACCACGCTGCGGAGTGTGACGCGTCGAAGGAGAGCTGTCAGTGCCTCCACTCTCTGCCGTGAGAATTGAGCTCTCATGCGGGCTTCACTCCGACTCTCATCATGAGGCGCGTACACGCTCAGAGGATAAGTGGAGGTGTGTGCAGTGATATCCACATGAGGCGTTACCACGGCGCTCATGGGCTTATTGTGACCGTGTGTAGGTGGCGTATCTCGGACAGAGGAATGCCGCAAAGGTCTGTGGTTTAATAACCGAAAAGTTATAACCACCAGGCCTCTGCAGCGAACCCTGCTGCCTACTAATCAACAGATTGGAGGCAGCTGACGTAGTTACTGTGCTCTGCAACTTATTAACCGATAGATTAAAATGTGCTGGCTTTTGAAACGAACCCTGCTGGCTATTAACCGATAGGTCATAGGCAGCTGGTTCACCCAGAGTGGGGGATATGTGAAACACATTTGAAACTGATGACTCAGACAAAAGGTTGAGAAATAAGCTTTCATTTTTATTTCCTTCACACTCCCCCCCAAACCGTCATGGCCGGCTCTGCTTCTTCGGCGGCTCTCGTGGAGCAGACGAAGAACGGGAGTATCTCACTCCCCTTTGACCCCCCCTCTCCACTGGTGGGGGGGGCGGAGGCACGGGACGGTGCCCCTACCACCGCCGACGGACGAGTCTGACGCCTCGGCTGCGGTTGCTGTGAGCGTCTCTCTGCCTGTCGCTGTGGCCGGGTCAGCCGCTGCTGCTGATGGTGCCGCTGAGGCTTCGCCGCCGGCTTGAGCCAGCCAACGTGCTGGCGGATATCATCCGCCAGCACGTTGGCTGCCGCCTTCATGGACTCTACCATGGCTAAAAACTGGGGTCCGAACAGCCCGTCTGGGCTGATCGGAGCATCCAGCAAGACTTTCCTGGCCGGCTCTGTAACAGCCGCCTGTTGCAGCCAGAGTTGTCGCTGGATCTGCGTCATCCACGCTGCGATCCTCGCCTGGGAGATAGCCACGGATGCGCACAGCGTGAGTGCCGTGCTGGCCGCCTTGCCGATCTCCTCCGCCTCCTCTGGAGCCAGGGTGGTGGACCGCTCCACCAGCGTAACCACCGAGTTGGACAGCAACGCGATGTTATTTGCTGCCACAGACGCACATTGGTGTGCCCGGTCAGCCTGGCGGGCGACATACTGGTCCTTTGGGGAGGCCAACGTAGGGCGCCGTCCGGCGATCAAGTTGGCCTGCCGAACCCCAAAAAACGCCGTCAAGCACGGCTCCAGAGCGGGGGTGGTTGGGAAACCCTCCTCAGTGAATCCCTCCACCTTAGTGAAGGGAACAAAGGTGGCCACCGGAGCCCTCAGGGTCCTCGGGTTCACCGCAGCCCCCTCCTGGTATCTCCTAATGGCTGGGAAGCGCGGCCAGATCGGGTCACTCCTGCCCGTCTGAACCCGGGAAAAAACTCCGGCCATGTCATCCAGAGCCACCCTTTCCCGTCCTGGGGGAACGAGGAGACCTCTGCAAGCTGCCGCCTTGCCGATGATCTCCGGCAGCTCCAGCATGATGCCCCCCAACGCCGGCAGCGCCGTGGCAACGGAGAAGGGGACCGTGTGCTCGGCTGCCACACCCGTAGCTCGCTCCGACCCCGTCTCCCCCGTCCGAGGGAGAGGGGGGAGGGGAGAGCCGCATGGTGAGCCATGGAGGGAGACGTGTAGTAGTCGTCCGACTCCTGCCCAGCACTCGGCTCCAGAGACAGGCTGTCGTCCCTGTGCTCCTGGACGGGCCAATCGTCCTCCTCAGCCGCAGCAGCTAGAGCGTCCGCTCTTGCTTCCTGTCGGCTGACGGGAGACGGGCACAATGCGAACAAACGACCTGCTGGCTGAGAGCCGCGTACGCGTGCTCTGGCCCCAGGCAGGATTCGCATATCGCGTGTAGGTCATAACTCATGATATACCCCGTCTTACATGAGGGACAATCACGGACACGGTTGTTGCTCATGACTTAATTTTCCTGTGCTTCAGTACTGCTGCTGGTTGCTGAAGAAAAGAGGGAGCAGATTGCCGGGCCGCCTTCCTATTTATACCGGAAGGAGGCCCGAGGGTGGGGCCCACCTTGCGGGTGGGCGTGGACTACAAGTGTTTCAGTGCTGCGCGGGGGCGCAGGGGGATTACCCAATAGCGATAGCCTTAGAGGGCGAAGCCATATACGAAATAGAACTGTGGCCAAACACTTGTTTGGTTTTATGGAGGGGGGTGTTACGTGCCGTAGTGGGTGCTTGGGTGTCTCTCTCTCTTTCCCCCTGATTGTCTCCAGGTGCAGCCTCTCCCTCAGGTGCTCCCAATCCTCAATCAGGGCCTCCATAAAGGACCTGAGAAAGGCTGCAGTCACTCTCTCCTTCTCCTCTGGCTGCATGTGAGGCCTAGTTTAACGTGTGTGCTGTTCATTGTTAGGAGACTTGTACCTTTGTACCTTGTTTAATTGAGTTACTTTCTGTTAGAAGAAAGTTGTTCTAGTTTATCTTAGTTTAGTGAACTAGCGTACCATGGTCGAATGCACTCATTGTAAGTCGCTTTGGATAAAAGCGTCAACTAAATGTAATGTAATGTTTACTTTGCAAGTTGGCTGGTGAGCCCTTTTTCTTTGATTAATTAAAAGACCATCTTGTGGCTTCACAAACCGGTTTCCTCTCCTTTTTTCTCTTACCCAGTTGTTTTCTATTTTGTTACTTCCCTTTGGTTCCCCTAGTCCAGTAGGGAACGTAACAATGATATTGACATGGAGTCTTGCCTACTGTACATGTATGAAGATGAATTGTGCACAACCAAAGCGTAGTGTCTGAACAGGGCCTATATTAACAGCCGGTAAAACAATAAAATACAGAGGATCCTACTTGAACACCCTATATCACTGTATTTCATGGTGCGTGTTAAACAGCGCATTAAATGGTGCATTTAATCCTATTGTAGTGGCGAACAACTCGGTGCATTGGCAGGTGTGTGTGCTGCTTGGCATATGGACCTTTCTCTGCTATGAGAAAATGCACAGACAACCTGACGATACCGGTGGCATGTAATGCTTGTCCAAATGAGCTTTTATGACCCCCAAAACCCTCTAAATTATTTGTGTTATACAAAACATCAAATATCATGACAATTGGGAAGGAAAACTTTCCAAAGCAACCCATGGGGGGCTCCAAAATAAGGCCTGTAATATCTTTGGAGTAGAACTTTCCTTCAAAAACCGCTCATTATTAGAAAATAATAGGGAATAATAAGTATTTAGTATAATACTAGGTATAATACAGTATAATAATATAGTGTAATGTTAGGGTGTGTACACGTGTATCCATCAGAACGTGTGTGTGTAACTTCATGCGGAGGAGAGATGGACTGCTGCTAAGGCTATAGTATACATGTCTGTATACGGGTCCCTCTCTCTCTCTGTGTGTGTGTGTGTGTGTGTGTGTGTGTGTGTGTGTGTGTGTGTGGGTGTGTGTGTGTGTGTGTGTGTGTGTGTGTGTGTGTGTGTGTGTGTGTGTGTGTGTGTGTGTGTGTGTATGTGTGGTTGAACAAATATCACTTTTAGGTTCAGGTTAATTATTCTTCACATTTTCTGAAGCTAATGGGGTACGAGGTTACGGAAGGGAAAGAGACCAGTAGTAAACTCCTCTCACTTGATGGTTTCAATTCAATTCAAAACCTTTATTTATTCAGGTGAAAACCCATTGAGATCATTGACCTCTTTCTCAATGGTGACCTGCTGCAAGTAGGTTCCAACATGAGTACAAACATGACAGAAAAACGAAGAGAACATCATATGGCATATTTACATTGACTACAGTTTGTATAGCTAGTAGCATTTACAGATACCAACAGTTTCCGATTGGATAGCATCTATCCTTGCTTTAAAACATGTAATGGAACCAAACTGCTCAACTTCCATTCCTTTTGCAGACTGTTCCAAGTTAGCGGAGCTGCGCATCTAAAAGCTGTATTCCCTAAGACAGTCCTAGCAGTTGGCACATTTAATACAACCATAGCATTCGATCTCAGGCAGTAGCCATTTACAATACGCCGTGAGATCAGGGAGCAGATGTAGGATGGAAGTTTCCCTAACATTGCTTTGTAAATAAAAAGATACCAGTGATTGAGCCGCCGTACAGTTAGTGAAGGCAAACCTGCCCTTGCATACAGGGTACAATGATGGGTTAATGCTTTACCGTTTGTCACAAATCTCAGTGCACTGTGATAGGCGGCATCTAACTTGATCAGGTAATTGGCCGGTGCATTCATATAAAACAGATCACCATAGTCCAGCACAGGTAAAAAGGTCACAGTGACTAGCCTTTTCCTGGCCTCAAGTGAGAAATAGGACTTGTTTCTATAAAAGAAACCTAGCCTAACCCTCAGTTTTTTTAGCAGGTTATTGACATGCAGTTTAAAAGAGAGACATTCATCAAGCCAGATACCAAGGTATTTGTAACAGGTTACCACTTCAAGTTTTTTCCCTTGCGTAGTTACAATATCTAAAACAGGCTCTGGTGTCTTTTTAGCTTTTGAAAAGAGCATTACCTTGGTTTTATCCACATTTAAAAGAAGCTTTAGTTCAGAGAGCTGAGTCTGAACAGTGTTAAAAACAGCCTGTAATTTAACAACCGCCTCCTTAATGGAGGGACCTGCACAGTACATCACGGTATCATCCGCATAGAAATGTAAAGTAGCTTCATCCACATTATCACCTAAGCTGTTGATATGGAGAATAAAAGTGGACCTAAAACAGAACCTTGTGGTACACCATTAGCAATGTTTAACCACTCAGAAGACAGCCCATCAAAGTGAACACATTGGGACCTTTCAGAGAGGTAGTTCACAAACCACCCCACTGCATGGCTGGATATGCCAATACTGAGTAGCCTCTGCTTTAAGATGTGATGATCAATGGTGTCAAACGCTTTGGAAAGGTCAATAAACAGAGCTGCACAACTCTGCTTATTATCTAAAATACTAGGAATGTCATTCACCACTTTCATTGTCGCAGTGCTGGTGCTATGTTTCTTTCTGAAGCCTGACTGATGTTTAGACAGGATATCATTTTTACATAAAAACTCCTTTACTTGCTCACTCACTAGTCGTTCGAGCACTTTAGCCAGAACTGACAATTTAGAGATTGGCCTATAGTTATTTAAAATAGTTGCCTTCCCTCCTTTCAGTAAAGGCAAGACATAAGCAGACTTCCATACTTTTGGAATTGTATTTGTGCTGAGGGAGAGGTTAAAAAGAGAAGTAAGAGATGGAGCAATAACATCTGCAGCTATCTTTAAAAAGAAAGGTTCTACGTTGTCCGGGCCAGCCGGTTTCCTAGGATCTAACTTAGATAATGCTTCATGCACAACATTGACAGTAAAAGGAGTAAAACTGAAAGGGTTTTCCAGACCACATTGTTCAGAGTCAGGGATTGGAGTGTTCACAGAAGCAGAAGCACAGTCAGTGACAGAATCAATCAGAGAGCCACAAGACACAAAATGCTTATTAAAGCAATTTAGCATGGTGGCCCTGTCCGATATAGAGCCAGATGCTGTGGTAAGGCACGGAGGTAGCTCATTTGGGATATCACCAGTGGAAATCGATTTTATGGCTTTCCAAAATTTCCTAGGATTATTTAGGTTTTCTGTGGTAACTGACAAATAGTACTTTGACTTAGCACTTTTTATTTGCGATGTGAAGCTATTTGTTAGCTGCCTAAAGCGTAGCCATTCTACCTCTGAGCCTGATTTCCTGCCCAGGCCTTGTTTCTCTCATGAAGGAGACTGGGCAGTTCAGCAGAAAACCAAGGATTGTCTTGTCCCTTCACTCTACATTTACGCAGGGGTGCATGTCTATCTATAATTTCCATAAAACCAAGATAAAAATAAGACCATGTAGTTTCTACATCAGCACACAGATCGATTTTACCCCAATCAAAATCAAACAGATCATGTACAAAACCCTGCTCCACAAAGTGTTTTTTGTCTCTTTTTAGGATGATACGAGGTTTAACCTTTTGGACCTTAGTGTCCCTAATTGTGGCTACAACACAGTGGTCACTCACATCATTAGCAAATACTCCCACAGATGAGTATTTATGTGGAACATTGGTTAAAATTAGATCAATTAAGGAGGATTTATTTGGGGACTTAATATTTGGGCGAGTAGGACTATCTATAATCTGAGTAATATTCAAAGAGGCACACAGGTTTTTAAAATCCTCTGACACAGAAGTTAACCAGTCCCGATTAAAATCACCAAGCAGCACTATTTCCTTGTAGGCAAGATGAGATAAAAGTTTTGCCAATGAAGATAAAGAGCAGCCCACCACCATGACCTGTTGACCCTTTGATACTTCGATATTCACGGCTAAAAATTCTAGTTGTTTACTAATAGATTTGGAAACCATCTTGGTTACACAAAACTTATTTTTCACATAAATGGCAACGCCACCACCTTTTTTAGGACGGTCGGTGCGATATACACTATAACCATTTATGTAAATGTCAGAGGCCAAAATGGATTTGTCTAGCCACTTTTCTGATAAGACAATGACATCAGCATCAGTCGAGCTCGCCCAAATACGGAAAAAAATCTAATTTAGGTAACAGACTGCGCACATTTAAGTGAATTAATCCCAACCCAGACCTAGAAATAAAATCAGCAGGCGTAGCTATCTGACTACTGCTACTACTGGGTGGACCAGGGTTTGGTTGCACATTCCCTGATAGTAACAACAATAAACATACCAAGCACCTTTTTCTCTTAACCAACACACATACATTGTCAACTGTTTTAGAGTCACCAGCAAACTCTGCGAAAGTGAGATTAGAGTTCAAAAAACAGTTCTGAAGAACCATCATAGCAGGCAAGTGAGAAAGACAAACATTTGTCGAAATGAATGTCCGCGACAAGGCAACCAGTAATTGTTTGTGTAACACATCCGAAACCGTACAGGGGATGTCCACTGCGGGCGGTAGAAGAGACCTGAATCCAGTAGACTTCTCAGGATGACTAGCGATCTTCTCATTGTCCAACACAGTCAATAGGTACAGCAGAATCACGATATGCGCCATTTTCCCAGTCCAGCACACAGTATCCGCGATGTTCCTGGGGCAAAATCCACGTCAGGAAAGCAGCAAGGAACAGGCGAGGCAGCAGTGTGGCAGCGCTCCGGTTTCTCCGCGGTATCCCCAGATCAGGCCTCCGCACCAGCAGAAGCAGAAACAGCCGTGTCAGATCCTCCCCCGTACTGCAGCGACAGGTGGGAGCAGGCCTCCAACAGCGGAACCAAGACAGGTGGATGGCGGGCCTTCAGCCATGGGAGCTCCTCCGCGGCGAATCCTCCTCCGCACCTCAGCACACGATAGGTGAAAGCGGGCCTCCACAGCAGCAGAAGCAGGACGAGTGCAGCGTAATAACCAATAGCATGTGAAGTTGAACCTGGGTCATGTATCGGTCAATGTGACGGAACGCCTCCAGGACACGTGAGCGGAAGTGTAGATAAACGCAAACGTCTCTAGAAAATTGCAAACAAAGAAACTGGGAGGTGGTTTGTCATCCTTCACCAAGGTCAACTAATAAGGAACAAGAAGGCTTAGCTATAAAAGTGCTAGAACAACGTTTGTTCAGCAGTACGATCCCGTGGTCTGCTCGGACTTTGATTTATGTCTGTGACGTAATAAAACAAACAAACTCTGTCTGTGATGGTATAGTTGAGGAGGTCCGGATCTTCAACTGGCCCAGACCCAGATTTCCTCGAACAATATGAACAGGCCTGCAGCGAAAACTACTACAGAGGTTAATCTGCCGTTTAGGAGGAGAGGAGCACCAACGTTGTGTTACACTCACACACAGTGGTGAGCTGCACACGGACTGGAGCAGAAACCTTCCTCCCAGTGCTAAGCTACACTGTAACTCAAATATCAATGTTTTAATGTAAATCAATTTATATGCATGTAGTTGCTAAATGCAAATATCTATTTTGAGCAATTTTAAGAAAAAAACATAGCTCATTTTAAAAAAAATAATAATTTAAATCAAATTGAGAGCTTCCAAACGAAAATGCCGGTGCAACTTCAATCACCTGTGGAGCTTAACTGAACTATCATTTAATAACACAGTGTGTGCTTTAAAAACTAATTTCAATACAATAACTGATGGGCCTCTCCTTACCTTTGGTTCTAAAATCTTACAGTGACTGCACAGAGCCTGCACTCTATGTACGCTTACACCTTACCAAATAAAAAATTACTATTTATTGAGTCAATTCAAAAATACCATCAGGGTTATAAAAACAGTAGAGCATGCTGTCACTTTGACTGAATATAAACTCGGCCTTTGAATCATATGCTTCATAACTGAGTGGAGGCTGAATCAGATAAATGTATCCTGAACACATACCCCAGGTGCAGTTGGATCTTCAACAGGAAGTAAAATGGGATCATTTACAGACACATTCACTTACACCACAGTAACACCACAACAAGCACAGGGGATCTGTTGGCAAGCAAAAGGGTCACAACACATGTGGGGTTATGTTACAAAGTTTGTGTATGACAAGAGTAGGGAAGAACCCACAAGAAAAGGAAAGATTGCTGCTAAAATCCATTGTTTAAAGACAAGACCAAACAAAGTCCATGCAGCACCAAGGGACCACAATCATCTGGGCAGAAATATGAGATTTAAACAATACCAAAAGACACAGTCAATTGAGATTCCCCAGAGGTAAAATAAAAAATTAAATTAAATAAAACTTGCCATGTAGTTTGCTGTGGTCACACCCGGGTATGCAAGATCAAAATGGGTAACCAGTGCAGGCTGCAGGTAAGAAACGAAACGCAGCATCACTAACCAGTATGCATGGAGAGAGACATTGGGATAAAAAAATCATTAATAATGGTAACCCTGTCACATGATGAGAAGTAGGGAAGCACGTTCCAAGGGAGAACGTTCGGATAGGGCTGAGAGGGGGGGATCCCTCTGCCCTCCTGTGTTATTTACCTACACTGACTGACAGCACAATCTAATCCACTACAGCAGGGGTTCCCAACCTTTTTCACCCAGGGCCCCCCCAAATGACTCCTGTTGGAATTTGCGACCCCCCAAAACTTTGAAACTTTAATTATCGCTGTTTCCGATCTGCCCCCCTGCCCGATCTGTACTGTGCATGTGCGAGATGGTCTGCCATACTGGACAACTCCGTAAGGCAGAGGTGCCCAGTACGTCGACCGCGGTCGACCGGTCGACCGCGGGGGCAATGCTGGTAGATCGCGAGTCATTCATAAATTTAAAAAAATCCAGCTCGGTTAAAATAGACTAAACAGGTTTTGATCCCTCCTCCCTTGGCCTCCCTGCCACTTAATTCAGGAGTTGACTTGATTGACAGAAAAAGCGACCTATTGCTTTCCAGTCTGTTAACACAGAATGCAAAGCGATACCAAATCAGTCAAGTGCCGGGAGAGACAAACAACAAAATGAGTGCGGGAATGAGCAAAAAGCTAAAGACATACCACTTCCACACAGAATGGGAGGGAGAATCTTTTTTTGTGATGTCACATTCAAAGGTTATTTGCCTTATTTGTAAAGCAAGCGTCGCTCTGCCAAAGAAAGGTAACGTGGAGAGGCATTATCGGAGTGTTCACAAGGCATATGACAGCGACTTCCCTCCGAGTTTAGTTTAGTTTTTATTAGGATCCCCATTAGCACTAGCATGAGCATTGGCTATTCTTCCTGGGGTCCTCACCCACACAAAACATACATAATACAAACCAGAACGGAACAACTCATCATTTCATGAAAAGTGCATGGTAAGGAAGTGAAAGCAAAAACAAAACAGAAAAAAATAGTCATCACATTTTAGCCATCATCAAGTCAAAACCTAAACAAAATTTTACCAACAATATAATTTACATGATAATACTAATTACTAATTACTAATTGACCCACAAGTACAGTTCAAATTTAATTTGTAGTTCTCAGATATTGTTTTAGCAAATGTTTGAAATGTATGTTTGAGTTGTCTTGAATGATATGGACCGGTAACGAATTCCAGCTGACCATTGCTCTGTATAGTACTGTTTTCTGTCTGATATTTGATCTTGATTTGGGTAAAATTAACCTTTTTTCTATTGCATGTCTGGTTTGATAGTTATGTGTAGAGTACTGTGCTATGAACTTTTGTGACAATATATGTGGTAAGTGTGTCACTGTAATATTCTTTACAAAATTTAACAGAGAATAAATGGACCTCTGTCTAACACTCATCCATTTCAGTGTCTCCAGCATTTCAGTCACTCTGGTTCTGTAGGAGCACTGCAGAACACATCGTGCTGCCTTATTCTGTGCTACTTGTAGTTTATTTAAATCGTTTTCTGAAGCACTAGACCAAACAACAAAACAGTAATCAAGCTGTGATAGCACCAAAGCATCCAAGACTTGTCTCCTGACATCTATTGGCAAATGTTTTACAATTCTTTTAACGAGTGACACACCCCTTCCCATTTTACACACAACATTATCAATTTGTTTAGACCAAGACAGTGTTTGATCTAGAGTTATCCCTAACAACTTAGTTTCCTTGACTTGTTTAATGTCAATATGGTTTAAATGTAACTGCAATTTAGGTTCACATTTTAACTGATGATTTGACCCAATTATTAAAGATTTAGTTTTTCCTGCATTAAGTACCAACTTATTATTTATTACCCACTCTGAAATCATTTGTAGATCCTTATTTATACAGTGACTCAGCTCCCTTGTAGATGAACCTGCTCCATATATTGTCGAGTCATCTGCATACATAACAATTTTGGATTCCTGTAAGACCAATGGTAGATCATTTGTGAAAATAGAAAATAAAAATGGTCCCAAACAACTCCCCTGAGGAACTCCACAACTGACTTTCTTAATAGTTGACAGACTTCCATTGAAAAAAACAGTTTGACATCGATTGGTCAAATAACTTTCTATCCACCTCAGTGCATTCAGATGAAAACCATATTGCTCTAGCTTGTTCAACAACAATGGATGATCGATGACATCAAAGGCAGAACTAAAATCAAGTAGTACCGTTCCCACTAACTTCCTATTATCTACCTCCACCTTCCAGTCATCGGTCATTTGTGTTAAAGCAGTGCATGTGGAATGGCCCGGTCTGTAGGCATGTTGATAAGCAGTATTAAGATTGTTACCTTCAAAGTATTTCTGTATTTGATTAAACATTATTCTCTCCATTATCTTTCCTAACGCTGGTAATAAACTTATCGGGCGACTATTTGTTCCAGAAAATGATCCAGCTGGATTTTTTGCAAGTGGAATAATTTTTGCTATTTTCCATGCCTGTGGGCAAATACACTTTTCAATACTTACATTGATGATATGGCAGATAGGCTCCGCAACCAAATTAGCAACATATCTAAGAAATTTACCATCTAGATTATCAACACCCGGTGGTTTATCATTACATTTACCTAGTAGACATTCAACATCTGCAATTGACACTTTCTCTATTTTAAATTTACAATTCTTATTTTCCATGATTAAATCATTTATTAGAAAAGTGGAGTTCCTGTTAATAGGTTGCTTCATATCTCTCCTCAAAGTATCCACTTTATCAAGAAAATAATCATTTAAATAATTAGCAATTTGTACCGGTTTAGTCACAAATTTCCCTTCCACTTCAAGATATGTTGAGGTGGATTTGGGCTTACGGCCCATCATGCCATTGACTAAATCCCACATCTTCTTCTTATCATCATTAATAGCTTTAATTTTATTTCCATAATACACTCGTTTTTTCTTTTTATTTAATGCTGTAACATAATTCCTCAATTTTCTATAAATGTGCCCGTCTGACTCATAACTTGATGAGATAGCTACAAGTTTTGCATCATCTCTTTGTTTCATTAGTTCTCTTAGCTCATCATCTAACCAGGGCGTTCTAAGGTTCCTTACAGTCTGCTTTCTAAGTGGTGCATGTTTATCAATCACTTGCTTGAATAAGAAATTAAAGCCATCAAGAGCATCATCTGGGTTTAGTTTCTCAAGAACTTGTTTCCAACATATCTTTTGAACATCCTTTATAAATGACTCTTCACAAAAATATTTCATTGATCTTCTAACTATTACTTTTGGTCCTGGTTTTGGCACCTTTGTCTTTCTCACAATGATGATTAGATTATGATCAGTGCACCCTACCGGGATTGAAATTGCTTGTGAACATAAATGGCTGAAATTAGTAAATATATGATCAATACAAGTTGCACTATTTGATCCATCTTTCTTTCTGATTATCCTAGTAGGTTTAGTCACCATTTGTACTAAGTTACATGTGTTAGTAATTGTCAGCAACTTATTTTTTAGGGCACAGTGCGACATATTCCAGTCTATGTTTAAATCACCTGTAAAATAAATCTCTATCAAGATCACAAACTTTATCTAACATTTGACATACTGTTTCTAAATAAGCAAGGTTAGCATTAGGAGGTCTGTAACAGCATCCCACCAACAAAGGTCTTAAGTGTGGTAAATGAATTTGCAACCAAAGTACTTCAATATCAGGAGACATTAAATCGTATCTCACTTTAGCTGGTATTTGCTTTTGAATATACACTGCCACCCCACCTCCATGTGCATTCCTGTCTTTTCTAAATATACTATATCCCTGAATGTCAACTGCTGCGTCATTAAATGTGTCATCTAAGTGAGTTTCTGATATAGCTAAACAATGAATACCCGATGATAGTATTTCCTCTATCTCAGTAACTTTATTCCTTAAACTACAAATATTGATATGAGCCAATTTAAACCCTTTCTTTGGTAACTTATTTGACATTAAGATGGCAATTTAAAATGTGTTTCTCTTTCACTACTTTTTAAATTGAGAGCTGAACCAAAACACACATGTAACACAACTAAAACCACACATACAACCCACCACCTAACTGCACATAAAGGATTACTATCCCTGTGCTGAGTAGCAAGTAGAGAAAGAGAAAGGTCATGTATTATTGCTACACAAACATTATCTCTTAGTCTTAGTGTCGCCAACTCGTTTCTAACATGCAAAAAGACAAACAAATGCGTCTATGGTCGGTGTATTTTCTATCTTTCCAATCCAGAAGAGATCTCTCTGTCCCCCGTCTGTTTGCAAGGGGGCGGGGCAGTTTACACACACGCATCTGCTACATGCAGCAACACACGGAGGAGATGGTGGAGAGAAGCGCTCCAAGGTGTGGTTACATGTTACCCGTCTTGAGGTGGACAATGCTCGTCACCAAAAGTGTTTAGCATGTAAGGGCGGTAACACGAGCAATTTGTCTAAACATTTAGCAAAAGTGCACCACATTCAGACGGAGGAATGCACCGGGTTCGACTGTCTTTCTGGTAGCTCTGTAGCCCCATCCACGAGTAACGTTTCCACGTCAGGTGTTATGTATGCTAGCAGCAACACACGGAGTTGACTACATGATACAAACATGGGTTAATGATTAGAGGTAACTGAGTTATTTATTTTGTTAAAGTTTCAGCTATTCTGTTTCCAGTTCTGTCATCAGATTATTTAATAAGATTTGTTAAAACATTGTTGTTTCTTTTGATGTGAAATATTATTTATTTAATTCAAATAAAAAGCAATGTTAATTTTGTTCACAATTTGTTAAGTTAATTTAATAATATATGTATTTTTGAATCAAGTATTCATCTTTATTGTCTTCATTGTTAGTTTCCACATGCCTAAAACAACCTCAAACTAAATCTAAAAGTTGATGGCTAAATAAGAGCGTTTGAGAAATTGTGCAAGGCACACAGTAGTAGTCCGAATAGTCGATTAATCGTTTCATTAATCTATAGATTAATCGATAATCAAATTAGTCGTTTGTTGCAGCCCTATTGTAGTTATCCCATGTAAAAATAAAACGTGTTATTCAGCAACCCTTGCAATTTGGGTTTTTATTTTTGGTTGGTAGACCTCGGTTAGCTGGTCATTTCAAAAGTAGCTCACCAGCCAAAAAAGTGTGGGCACCCCTGCCGTAAGGCAACCCAACTAGGACACTTGACACAGTGGCGTTTGGCAAAGCACAAAAAGAAAATGGATTTAACTTCTGTTTGGCAGTTATCATACTGAATAAATATTTACTGTGAATGTATGCAAAAATGTATGGCATATAGCTGTCTAACAGAAGTTAATTCTATGTCTCACTTATTCTGACAATGTACTTAACCCCAAATAAAAGAACCCAATAAAAAAGAGTTGTTAAATAAAAGTGAAGTCACGTTGTCATAACAATAAGTCATCTCTCCCGGTTTTTTTGTGTTCTTTTTCTGCTTTGCCAAACGCCACTGTGTGAAGTGTCCTATTACACTTGCCGTATGTAGTTGTCCAGTGTGGAGGACCATCTCGCACATGCGCAGTACAGATCGGGCAGGGGGGCAGATCGGGTAGTGACAGCCGTGCCTGGTAACAGCGGTTACCCCCCCCCCCCACACACACACACACACACACACGCACACACACGCACGCACGCACACACACACACACACACACACACACACACACACACGGCAACAGCGGTAATTAAAGTTTAAAAGTCTAAAAAATGCTACAACTACTGTCAAAAACTGGATGAATGTGAAGTGTTTCATTAAAGGAGGATGAAAGCGTAATTAAGGAGGACTATTGGAGTGACTTTGTTGGTTATTGGACTCAGGATTAATGAATTTGGATGCCCGCTGTATCAAGAAATTAAAGGACGGCGCAAGTGGAAACAATTCACAAAGGGATTCAACTCATGCTCAAAGTAAGCCGGATTTTGGCGATGTGTTTATGTGGATTAAAAAATCGTAAATAATCTACAAAATGGAGGAGATCGATCTGATCGGAGCAACTGTGACAAATAATCCAACTGAAACCGGCACTTTACGCGCAGAAGAAACATTTCTATTAAAGAAAAAATGATACATTTCTGTCTTTGTAATCTTTTATTAGCTACTAACTTGCAAATGTATGCATCATATTTATTTCAAATGTCGAAGAACAGGACACTTCAAAAGAATATACTATGTCTAATTAATAAATAAATGGTAATATGGTTGCATAGACCTGTATAAAACAAAAATGAAAAACTGGCATATTAAGCAGGTAAATCAAATACTTGTCTGCCATGGAACAGGTAGCAGAGAGAAGACGAGGTTCAAGTAGGTTCATTAATGTGAACCTTGGGCTTGCACGCCCGCAGCCAGGGATGGAATGTCCGGTGTAATGTGAGTGACAGCCAGTCTAAAGTCGTTGTGAACGTAGTGTGTTGCGTGCTTTTGTTTTGATGGCAACAAGTGCGCTGAAGGCTGTTTCTGATAGATATGTCATACTGAATGGGAGTATAATCCTGGTCGTGGCATGCAGTGTGATCTTTGGAGCAAGGCTTGGTCCTTTGAGAATCCCAAACTTTTTAAATCCTTTTTCCTGGAAGTATTTATTTGACAGCGAGTCAGCTTGGATGTCAGTGAGCTCATTTTCTCAATCCAGGTTTCCACATCCTCAACTTTGGCAATAAAGGGATCTAAAACCCACAATTCCTTGGAGACATACTCGTCTATGTCAGCGAACCGTGATTGCATTTCCGTTTGCAGTGCGTTCATATGGCGGATGAACTCGCGACGTACAGACACAGGCACCGTTTCAGGATTGTTTTGGGATTGTGTCAGCAGTAGTGGAAACTGTTGCATCTCCCCCCTCTCCATTTTCCCGACCCTGTACTCCAGTTTGCGCACAAATGCATCATTGGAGAATGTTGGACTCCACGCCTTACAGACGCTTGTTTGTTTCATTGTAGAGACTGAAGATGTCGGCCAGGTATGCTGTTTTAATCCAGAATGACTCGGTCACTTGCTCTGACAGTGCGCGGTTACGAGTTTGTAGAAACTCTTCCATTTTTTCCTTCAGTTCTACAAAGCATGCCAGCACTCGGCCGCGTGAGAGCCAGCGCACCTCGGTGTGCAGGAGGAGGGTTTGGTGCGCTTCATCCTCGCACAAGTCTGCGAATAGACGCTTGTTGGTGGGGCGACCTTTGATGAAATTGACTATTTTAATAACAGTTGAGAGTGTTTCGCTAAGGTCTTCTGACAGTTTCTTGCTGGCCAGGGCCTGGCGATGTATCACACAGTGAAATATTGTGCAGTGTGGGGCCTTTTCTTTCAAGCGACTGTTAAATCCCTTGTTTTTCCCCATCATTGAGGCAGCTCCGTCTGTGCAACATGCAACTAAATTCTCATAGGAAAGCTTGTGGGATCAGAGGTAAGAATCCACTGCAGTAAAAATGTCCTCACCCCGGGTGGTATTGGTAAGGTTGACTGACATAAGAATGTCCTTCTTCAAATCTTCCCCATCGATATATTGCACATAAACGATCAGCACAGCCTCGTCTGCTACAGTTGTGGTTTCATCAAGTTGTATGGCAAATGGCCCCTTTCCAAGCTTTTCGAGCAGCTGCAGCTCGCAGTTACTTGCCATCTTCTCAATTCTGTCTTTCACCGTATTGTTTGACAGTGGTACATTTTTTAGCTTCTCCGCGACCTGCGGGCCGCACAGTTTCTCAGCCATCTTAATGCAAGCTGGCTTAATGAGCTGCTCGCCAATGTTGTGCGGTTTCTTTGCCTTTGCTATTAAAAGTGCACATTCAAAAGAGGCCTCGCTGCCAGCCCTAACAAACGCTGTTCTAATATCCATTGGCTTGTTTGCCTTTGCAAGGTGTTGTTTCTTTATGAAAAAGTCCCGATCACGCCCGACTGTTTCTGGGTGCATGGTCTGTTGGTGTCTCTTCATTTTGCTGGGTTTCATGCTTTCGTTGGCTAGCTTCTCTCTGCATATCACACACTCTGGGCGGGTTTTGTCCGTTCCCTCCATGAAACCGAAGTTAAGATAGCTCTCTAGGTAGGTCCTCATTTTCTTTTTGATTGCAGATGAGCTGTCATCTCCTTTACGTTTTTCAGACATTTTTAGACAAAAATATTCACCTTATGAAGTCGGTTGCTAGCTAGCAAGCGCAGCAAACTGTTATTATTATGAAAGCTGACACAGTAACGTCAATGTTGGCGCCAATCGGAGGAGTATCAGATGAATTTTTTTTATTTTAATTTTAGTTAATCAATTAATTTCTATATTTTATTGTAATGTAGACAAGGCTTTTAGCGCCAATCATGTATTGCGTTACAATATTTAAAAAAAATGATATGTACATTTTTTTATTCTAAATATGATATTAGGCCTCAGATCATCTGAGGTCTGGCGGCCCAACTGCGATCTTTGGTGACCCCCCAAGGGGGTCGCGACCCCCAGGTTGGGAACCACTGCACTACAGTACAGGTTCTGCTCAAGTCTGTTTTCATGCAGCAAGATTAAAAAAACTCTTCTCTTCATATGTATAATAATATACCTTCAAGACGATAAAGAAAATGGCACATGTAAAGTCTATTACACATGAGGGACTGAAATAATAATAGTCTTTATTACTGTATTGACAGTATTTCCAACCCACGTACCTTTCATTTATCAGGATTTTAACACATTTCTACTATAAATCACAGTCCTGGGACTCATTGTGCACGTGCTTCTATGAACTACAAAAGCAGGCAACTCATTGTGCACTCACTGAAACAACAGTTACACTTCATTTCCAACACTGCCCTCTGCTGGCAAAACATTTAGTTGAGACACAACAAAATCAATCTGCCTGCTTAACTGCTGTCTAATTGTGACATCACTTCCTTTTTGAGGGGTCAATAATAAAGTAGCTTGAACTATCCACCTGTGACCTCTTTAAACTGCCTAAATGTGTTTGTTTCTCCAACAGGCAGAGGTGAGATGTTAAAGAGTCTGGACTCCAGGTCAGCATTCACAACAAATCCAGTCCGTGCTGAGGTAACATGTGTGCAGGGAGAGGAGAGGATGTGAAGGCATTGTTTCATCCCTTCAGTGCTTCTGCACCACACGTGTATAAATAGGAAAGTACATAAATTAAAAGGAAAAGGACAAATCAAGCGTAAACAAATAGAAGGAAACATTTAATTAGTATCGGATCCACCTGAGCAGAATTCCCATATCATGCATACAAAAATGGCCTGAATTCCAACATAATAAACTGTGCACTCACTCATTTCTGCTCTATGCACAAAGGAAGTTGTATGATGACTCTAATTCATGGAGCTGAGGGTCATGTTCTCCAGGCCAGGGGCAGAAGCCCAGACTTGGAATGTTGGGGGTTTAGGGGGCTCACCTTGAGAGGAGAGATGTGGGAATGAGACACGTAGCCGTGCACATTCTCAATCTCAGACAGGTTCTTCTCCGACACGTGCACCAGCTCAGGGGCGCGCACCTCGTTGGTGAGCCGCGGAAATCCCTGGTCAAGAGGGGGCGAGTCGTCTTCTTGGTAGTGGTACTGCTGAGAGCAGAAGGAGAGGGAAAGGTAGAACAAGAACAAAAGAGTCGACATTGAGAGAGGAGAGAGAGACAGACAAGGACACAAAGACAGATTAGATGCAAAAAATAAACTTTTTTATGGTTTCACTGATGACAGGGGGAAAAAAGTGTCAATTAATTATCAGGATTAACTGTGCTGGTAAATTCATATATATGAATATTTTAAATGTTAATGGTGCAATTTCATTTTACATTTTTATGTTAAAAGTTTCCTTTGTCAACAACGGTGAATAAAAGATCACAAACACATCACTGTATAAAGAACAAGGCAAAATATGAGGCAGCCAGAGAAGCCTCAGATTAAAATACAGTTATGAGGTGTTCATTCAAACAGCTTTGGCTGCATTCCACTATATTGTGGCCAGTGTCCCACATTTAGAACACAAAAACTTTTATTGTTGTAATAACTTACTAGATACTACCAAAATAAGATTTTTTTCCATTAACCTTGGATAAACACAGCCTCAATTTATTGGAAGTTGCTAATTATACATTTTTCAAATGTGACCAAGCAGCTCATCTTAAAAACATGTTAATAGAATTTTGAGGATTCAAAGATTTAATTTATTTTAACTTCTTATTACTAGGATGATTAAAAAAACAGGTAATCTTGTCAAGCATGTTTTGATTGAGAAAGGTAATCGTAAGAAAATACATCTAACTTGTTCTTAATAAGATATTTGAACGTAACAATGTTTGCATTCATTCCAAACAGTGGAGCAACTTATTTTAAGAGTTACTTACACAACTTCTCAATTCAAGAAACTCATGAAATGACAACCATTTAAAGTTTGTTCATCAAATCTTACAAGGTAATATCAAAGGGGAATGTCAGGCCTGTGCACTGTGAGTACAGTCATGTATTAATTACATGCACTGGCCTTAATATTAATTGTTGTATAGGTATATATTAAGCATATTTGGATAAATTATTTTTGGGCAAACTGAGCAAACCTTCGAAATAATCCAGTCATTGATTCTGCAAACACTTCAGCTTACTCTAACTAACAACTAATTATTCATCCCAGGAAAATTCCCAACATGGAAACATCTAATTTTAAGTGAGTGGTGGAAACTAAAAAGACATCCATGACTCTTATGCAGTTTGGATGGGGTGAAAAATACTACCCCGATCCTCCCCTCTCTCACCCATGGAGCGTTCATCAAGGCAGGGTTCATGCAGGGTGGGGATTGGCCGTTCTGGGGGGAACCCTGTACTGCAGGTGGCCTGTTCTGGAGAGAGCGACAGGACCATGTGTAACCACCAAGACTGAACACAACAGTTTCCAATAAATAAAGTGCATTAACAGTCAGACACGTCCAAGCTCCCGAGTATACAACCAGTACACTCATACAGAAGCAAAACACAAACAGCAGCATTCACATACACTGACACACACACTCCACTGTGTTCATGTTGTTCGGTACGAACACAACACATGTCCGCACATGCAGGACAGACATGGATAGGGAGCAATCTGAAACACATGTAGAGACAGGGGCAGTCACCCCAAAGAACGGTTACACACTCAGTAGATCTGTAATAAAAACTAAAAAGAATGGCCATCCACTACTTCTCTACAGCAGCCTTTCCCAAACTCAGGGTCCCGTTTTTGATTGGGTCGCCAGTTAAATGCATTGCTACACACGTGGCGTCAGAGCTGATGGCTGCGTTGCAAATACAATTTTTTTATAATTTTTGTATTTTATTTTTTATTTTGAAAATGAAATTATGCAATATAGCATTGTATATTTAATGATTTAATTTTCTAAATACAAATAAACAAAAAATAAAAGATTGTATTTGTATAAGCTCTGACGCGTCCCCCGCGAAAGTTTTCGCGCTCTCTGTTTATTGTCTGTTGATTAATCCCGATCGTACATGATGGCAAAAAGACGATACAAAGAGGATTTTTTAAACGTTGGCTTCACAAAAGCTTTTAGAAATGGAGAGGAGCGGCCTCAGTGTGTTTTATATGGAGAGGTGCTCAGTAACGAAAGCTTGAAAATGAATAAATTGGACCGGCATCTCAAAACAAAACATCCTCTGCATCGGGACAAATCGAAGGATTTATTCATCTGTAAAGAAGAGTCTTTCAATAAGCAGTGTTTTGACGGCGGAAAAGTAAGTCACTCATTTGAATCATTTGTTTTGTGTTTTTGTGAGTTTGTCAGGGTCTGTTGTGAAATTGTTTCGTTAATGCAAAGTTGGATGAAATGCAGACTGAGCCCCGGAACGGACCGCCAGCTGTGCGCTCTCACGCGTCCTCTACTCGCTACCGCGAGTCCACTACATTCTTTAGCGGCACAGAGCGGTGTTTCAACTTTTACTAGCCTGAAATGTTTTTAAAACGGCCGGGAGAAAAACAGAGAAACAATAACCACAGGAAGATTAGAGGGAAAGTGACAGGCAGTATGAGAAGGAAAGCGAGAGAAAGTATCAGCCGCACGGACGTGACTGCTGCTGTGTGATGCACATAGGAATACATATGGGGGTTATTCCCTATCTTTATTCAAGGGCGTGGTCTTTAAATTTGAGAGCATACTTTATTGATTTCATCTTCAGAATATGTATTTCTTTCCCTCAAACCCTGTCCTCACACTCAAATAGTGCCTGCTTGCGCTTAGATTTGCTCCGCTTCTGCTCAAACTGTACGCTTGCACTCAGATATATTTCTGCTTACAGATTTCCTGTGTTCCAGCTTAAAACCTTCTCCTCGCACTCAGGCTGTTTCTGTGCGCTCGTGAAATGTCTGCTCTCAGATTTCTTCTGTGCGCGCTTGGATCTTTTGTGCAACAACCCTGTCAAAATCCCTCTGTGGGGATTCCCCACAGTATTGAGTATGTAAGTCGCTCTGGATAAAAGCGTCTAACAAGTAACATGTAATGTAATGCGCTATAAATGCGGTTGCCAGGTCCACATTGGGTATACAGCGTACGCCGGCTGGTATTAAAAATCACCCAATAACCCAGCAATGTTAATGATAATATCTTCTCTGTTATTTTCAGGCATTCAAAGGGAACAGAGGGGCACTGAGAGCATCCTATCAAGTCAGCCTCCACAAAAAAAAGTTAATCAGTTGCCAAGTGTTGGAGTTTATTTGTCTCTCAGAGTGTTTTAAAACAGCTCTGTTCATTTAAAAGTGTTAAAAAAATGTGTGTACATAGTTTTTGATCTTGTGACAAACCTAATGTTGCACTTCTGATAATTTAAATGTGGTTTCACCTGTGATGTACTGTATACTGCACTTCCTATAGTTAGTGTTTTGTCCCTTTCTGTTTACAACATGTTTGTTCTTTGTTCATTTAAAATAGTTTAAAATGGTGTGTACATAGTTTTTGAGCTAGCGACAAACTTAATATTGCACTTTTGATAATTGTATAATTTAAATTCGATTTGTACTGTATATACTTGACTGCACGTCCCATGTTTCGTCTTTCTGCTTTGATCCTTATTTTTTCTGGGCAAGCTCAAAAGGAAGGTTGTTATGGTGAGAAACCTAATTGCTGCGATGCACTTTTATAATTAAATAAATATTTTAATTTACATTTTTAATTCATGGTGTATTGCATTCTTTGTTTATAACTGTAGATATTATGGAAAATCATGACATTTTTTGAGCTTGGGTCCCTTAGGACCACAACATTTCTGTTTTGAGACTCATGCTGAAAAAGTTTGGGAACCCCTGCTCTACAGGAACAGCTCACCCATTGTAGCATGCCTCATACGTACCCCTCTATTTCAGCCCTGTTACTAAAGTGCTGATTCTAGGTCTGGCCCTTTAAATGTAACCGAGCTGCTGCCGGCCACGCCTCTTTGGAGCTGCTGCTGGCCACGCCCCTTTGGTGCGTCCACATGCAAGCAGTGAGCTCTGTGAAGAGAAGGCTGTCTACCAGCAGACACTCAGCTAAACGCTGCCGTGATTAAACAACATATTATGTTCCAAACCACATCAAGCATTATTTCTGAAACAGTTTGGAGCTCAAACTCTTTTTCTCTCACAGTTTTGCCACAAGGTGAGTTCCTTTTTATTTCCTACTTCTTTACCAGTGGCGACTGGTCATTAGGGGCAGGTGGGGCACAGCCACACCTAGTGTCAGCAGAAAGTATTAAAAATAATGATTACAAAAAAATAAAAAGAATAAATAAAAAAATATATAAAATATATTTTAAGATCATGTTTAATCATCTGATTAGTCTGTACATTGCTGTTTTAGTCTGTGTTCTTCTAATTAGTGTCTACAGTGTGTGCCTATTGAGCTGTTTAGAGCCATGTGGGACAAAACCCGATCATGCCCTCCCTCTCACTGTCTAAGTCAGGGGTCTGCAACCTTTTTGACCAAAGAGCCATTTTGCTCCTTTTTCCCCAACATTTTTTTGTCTGGAGCCGCAAAACATATTTCATAGCTTAATAACTAATAAAGTTGTATTTGTTTTTGAAGGGAAAACAAAATTATTAAAATGGGCCAACTTTGAAATAAATAAAACATATAGCTGCGCCCTAAAAAGAGTTAGGGGTAGGGTAGGTAAGAATGGAGAAACCAGCTCGAGTGCGCTAGAATTTGAAAATACACAACCGGAAAAAATCTGCCTCTTCCTTCAGACTTCCTTACAGAGTCCCTCCTCCAACACACACGAACGCGCATCATCAATGAGGCCACGGCCTTGTCTCAGGTCAACTATTTTAATTTCCTCGCTCCTCGCTCCTCGGTCTCACCGGAAGTTGATTAGTCTGCGCCATCTGGAGTACCGTCCCATGGCTCTTATTTCTACCGGAGGACCGACGATTGAGGAGCGAGGAGCGATAATGGAGGAGCGATAATCGAGGAACCGCCAGTCCATCCTCCGATGAAATCCTCAGATACTCGCCCCGCCCCCTTACTGTGTATCGCTCACTGATTGGACGATGCAGTGCATGCACTGATCTCATGCTTCTTGTTCTTGACATGAGAGCAGTACCCCAGCGGAGTGAAGAAAATAAATGAAACTCACGAGATACACTCCTCAGTTTAAACTGTGTTTTGTTTCAATTCATGTATCATTTAGTTACAAATATGTGATATATCTGAACAACAAAGTGGTCAAAAATCATTGTATTCATTTATTTGGAAACATTTTCATGATCGCTTTTTTCGTTTTGTATTTTCATTTATTGTCATTTCCATTCAGTCAGTCATTAAGTGCTATTAAAATGTTAATGTGCTACATATCCACACAAACAAACAAAGTGTGCAATCCAATGATTGTTAATCTAAATGGGTTTTGATAGATAATATATATATTTTTCTTTTCTCAATTATTGTATTTCTATTGTGCACTCTAATCAATATTAATCAAACTATTGTTCGTTTATACATTTTAAGAATGGCGTTTATCTTTTTTGAGAATGAGTTCTTATTTGATTTTATTTATTGGGGTCTACAACAGATGATACAAATGTTTGTGTCAGCAAATGTGTGGCAGGGGTGTTTGTGAAAATAACGGTGACAGAGCTGCTGTCAGACGAACAGCTGTGGGGCTTCATCACAACGTCGCTTCACGTGACGCTCCGGAGGAAAGGACGTCCCATTGCTCTTAAAACTAATTTCCCTGATTCTCTTGGTTTCCTTGCGTCCCTCCATGCTTCCCTGGAGGGAGGGACTAAACACAGGGAAACGACGCAAGTGAGGGAAGCAAGGATTTCATTTAACCGACCTGAGACGGGGCCCACGAGATAAGTTGTGCACAGATGGAAGGCTGACAGGCAGTTAGGCCATCCAATTAATTTAGCCGGGCCGACTAAAATGATTGGTCGTGCTTTTTACAGCGCTACGGCTTCCAGACATTAATTTTTGTATGTATTTATTGTCAAAGCATTTAATATATTCATTGCTATCGGGACGTTAAGAGCATTCCATGGAATATAACAAAAAGTGTTTTCTGAAATAAATTACATTCCCCATTGAATTATGACTGAAGATCGTCAGCTGTCTTCCTCTCCCTTGTTGTTCCTCGATACGTAAAGGCTGCAGCACCGTTGACAACTTCTCTCTACATATCAAACATACCGGTAAACCAGCATCGTTTGCTGTGAAAGCATATAACTCTGTCCACGCAGAATTAAATCCTGTGTTCCTTCGGTACTTTTCTTTGATTTATCCATAGTTCGCTCATCGAGCCGGGGGTCAGGTTATTCACCCTCAGGAAAAGGCGCTCGCGTAGCAGGATGTGACGCATATTTTAGTTGACCTAATTAAAACCGTTTTATTTTTTATTTATGTGTCACAGTATCACCTCAAAATACTAGATACGAAACATTTTCAACCATGCAACAAAATATAAATAGTCCTACAAATACTTTTATTGTATTTCCTTCTTATTTTTGTCTAAGCTCAAGGGAGCCAGAGCAGAGTGCTTAAAGGGCCGCATGCGGGCCGCGGGTTGCCGACCCCTGGTCTAAGTGAATGGTGACTGTAAAAACTACACTGCGCATGCTCAGAGTATTGTCCTATTTAATGTGTGTGGCAAAAAAGTAATGACAATAGGGGCACTGAGCTGCCATCCCCACCATACGTCATCTCACATAATTCAGAGCTGATTGGCTGTAAGTACGTGTGCCGCGAAAAGTGTGGTGTGTGAAGAGGAGGAGAGAGACGCGTCCCAAAACCAGGAAGTAAGCTGCGCATGGGTTCCCTCCACAAATAACAATGAGATTTCTTCATAGGATTTTAGAAAATTGCTCAAAATAAGATCTGTGGGAAACGTAACTGTTAGATAAATGCGCGTTTTGTTCAGCCGGATAATATCCACATGTCTACCCTACTTTTATAATTTTCGAATCATAAATCTTTATGATAGACTTTTGAAACTACAAGAAGATAGGGAGGACTTTTACAAACAAGTAATAGAGATTTTTGTCCAGAAGGATAGCCAAATGGACTTTATCTTCAAGTCAAGGTAAGACCGCAATTTTATTGAAAATGGGATCTTACTAAGAGAGAACAAATCAATATTTAAATGATAAAATTACATTTTTTGAGCGATACTTTTGTTGAACTGTCTGTTTAAAATTAATCGAAGCATCAGACAAAAAAAGCTTTTGAAAATAATATTATATTTTGATTTAGGTCAAAATATTATATTTGTAAACCTGAAGAGTCAGTGCCAGTGCCTCACCAGCCATGAACCTCACTGCAGAAGCTTATATATAGACATCTAAGTTTTCTGTGCCCCACCACTTTTGTACATATAGAAACGCCACTGTTCTTTACACATGTTCTCTCCAGTACAGCGTTAGCTCTGAGTGTTAGCGATCCTTGCTAATGTAAACACAGACCATATTACTTCCAAAGCACCTCACTAATTGTTTCTGATACAGCTAAGTTTCTGATAGGGGACAATAGGTTGGGGCGGAACGCTGCCAGGAGTTCAACGTAAAGCCAGCCTACA
>NC_136907.1:34956891-35029455 GCF_949606895.1 Notothenia rossii
TCTGTTTATTCTCCACTGTGGCTCTTTTTCTCCCTCCCCAAGGCAAGCGTTTGCTCCTGCTGCTGTAATTCAATGCAATCCCTCCCCGTCGAGGCAAGCACTGTAACTATCTCCGGTAGTCCAGCAGCAGATGACAAACCCCCACCTCTCCGCCTCTTCCAAGGAACGAGGGGACCGTGCGGCAGAGTTTCAGTTAGATTTTTTTTCGCCGGTCAACATGTCCGTTAAAGTTTAAATCTTCCGGACAAAATTAGAAAAGTGCCGGTCAAAGGTATTCTTTGTTATTTATTGAGCTTTAAAACAAATGAATAATGACTATATAATCATAAGAATAAAACACGGAGGACGGATATCTCCTTTTGTCCCCCTCTTCTCCCTACTGCAGTCTAGCAGCTGATCTCAGAGCATGCTCCCCTCTCCTGCAGGGGGGCGTGGTCAGCTGCAGCTCACAGAATCAACCCCCTGCAAAAACAGGGCTGGAAAGAGCATATAGAGCGAAATGAGGCATGGTTAAAATGCAGGATCTTTTTTGTATTTTGAAAAAAAAACTATATTTATATACTTTATATAGGTATTGCCCTACAATATATTGTTCAAATATAGCATGATAGGTCACCTTTAACTTGAGTTTCTAAGGTTTACGCTTAATAAGATATGATTTTGTTTTCTGAACTGTTCTCCGAAACTTGGGATAACATGTATTGTTTCAATTGTTTTAAATGATATCCTGATGAAAAAACAAACAGAAAATGAAAATATATAGTTGCCTCACTTTTTGGTTATATTCCTTTACCACAAAAGCCATTGCCAACTCTGCAGGCTTCATTGTAAAGACTATCACTACTTTTTGAAAGATTGTAAAGCAAAAGTGGGCAGTAGCTTTCCATCACTGACAAATCAAAACAAAGACCCTTACACTGAAGTTTCGGAATCTTAACAAATTATTGAAGGACTTCAATTGATACAATATTTATTTTCTAGTTAATCTAAATCATTAAATGAGTGACCCATCATCTGCCAGACAGGAAACACAGCTCTGGTTCAGACTTGCTCATTGTACAGTAAAGTTAAAGGTAAACCTCCTGCAAAACAGAGGACTGTTAGACTTGCTTTTAAGCACATCAGAGCCCTGAAATGTCACTACACTAATGAAGGTTGACAGTACAGGGATGCAGAATTATTACACTAGCTGTAAATATGACCTCATTAAGCCCCAGTAAGCATTCATAGAGCTTCAAGCTTTGCAGATAGAATAGCAAAGCTGCGCTAGCACCACTCTCAGAAACAATTAAATATGTATTTATACTTGTCGGCTTATAGACAAACAAAAGAAACGCTGTAATCCTTATCCCACCGGTTGCTCTTCCATCAGGTATACCACAAAATAATAGAGAGCGCACCACATGATACCACTCAGCCACTAATAGAGCGTATACTAAAACAAGTCATCATCACTGTATTCCTGAAGCAAAGAGAATGTTTCGCAACCTACCTTGCATCCAAACATCAACGACAGAGTGTTGTTGGTGCCGGCAACTTTGCAGTGGCACAGCACTGGGGTGCACTCTGGGCTTTTAACTTTAGGAGACATTCCTCTGTGAGCTGCTGCTGAACGGACTCTGCAGAGCTGAAGCAAAAACACAGCTACCGGACTGAGCCAAAGCTAGGAAGAGAGTCCACGCTTTATGAGAGCTAGTTTTTGCATACAAGCTTTTTCTCTCTCTAACACACTTACACACACTCCAACAGAAACTCCCCTTCCCTGCTCTCTCTCTCTCTGTCAGGATTGCCCACAGTCTCTCTCTCTCTTATTCCACTGTACAGTGATAATCCTTAGTATCCTCCTCCTGTTAGTCTCTCTTCTTTCAAAGAATTACGCCATCACTGAAGTTACCCGCAAATTAGCATTTAGAATTGTTTTTATTCCCATTATTTAGATTTTGTTTTTCTCATACTGAGTATGTTGCGGCTATGAACATCATCCAATACGTTTCTCTCAATCTCCGTTAGCCCAAAGAGTGAAAGGTATCCTCAGAACTAGATGGGGGAACCTCCGGTATAGTGCACATTGGAATTTCTCGTTTGCAGACACTCCGAGAAATATATAAAATGCTCAGTAGTTTATCATGCTTGGGCAATACACAAAAAAAACCTACTTCAGCTATGTCAAACTTCCTATTTTACATTATTTCTCACTATTCATCAGTCGTGCCCGCAAGAGCGCTGCAGGAGGAGATCATTAAAGTCTACTGATTGAGGAACGTATACCACAGCTGCAGTAGATACAGTGTCTTTCACAACCCTTTGGTAGAGCAGAGGAAGTATATTTAACACCAGTTTAAAGCATACAGTGCTTTGCAGTACTATCCACTCTGAACCACTAGATGGAGCTGTATTACCGAGGAAAACACAGTTCCAACAGGAAACAGCAGGGCCTGTAACAAAAAATCAATTAACAGTTAAATAAACATAGACTGAGCTCAATCTAAATTGCAGGTCTCCCTTGAAAAAGAGATCTATGATCTCAATGGGACCAATCTAAAGGTTTGAAATGAAAGGAAAAATCTAGATTAATTAATCTGTGATCCTGAGAGAAACAAATCCGGAGCAAGTCTCATACAAAATGATATAACCTATGATACAAATGTGCAAGTCTTTTATCTTCCAATAAAAGCCTCTCCATTTGCACTTTCAGATCTGACCATCCTGAAAGAGTGACCGCTCTGTTGTCTCTTTTGGAGGTCGGTTTTGTGTATTGTTCCTTGTCATAATAAAAGATCCAGGGTAAGAGCGTGTCATATTATATACAAACTGTAAAGACTCCAGGGCAAAATGTGTGATTTGTGATATAGGCCATTATTAATACATTTGACTTTTAAGCATTAGAAATTGCTACAGTATATTTAAAGCAATGCGGAAAACACACTTCTGCAGTTCTGAGACTTACTGTGTAGAAAAAGGCCTCCAATAATTGTAAACACCCTAAATTCATATTAATATCACTAATGATTATTACTATATCAAATTTGAAATACTGATGTAAATACCATTATATTTAAAATGTTTATGCTGTAATGAATGCTGGATGCAGATATCCAAATGAAACTTCCTCCTCCACAGAGCCTGTGGCTCAGAAAAACAGCATGTTGAATCCAAAGTGTAAACTAAAGCCTCTCTGATGTTAACACTCAGCACTTCTTCAACAGGTTAAATATTTAATCACAAACATGTCCATTCAAGAGGAATACAAACACTGCCCCTAACCATGCATGCGTCCAGCAAAGGAGAACATTCCTCCCATTAGTAGGGAAAAACATTGTTATCCAAAAACTCTACACAAACGCAGACTGTTTGAGAAGAAAGTTGACTGATTTATCTTTATCTGTGTAAATTGGTCGAGTTTATTTGTAAAATGCTGCTGTGTCTTTTTGGCTTAATTGTTAGTGCAGAGCTCTGATAATGCTAGTCTCTAGGTGAAGGGGTGCGTAAATACTCAAGTAGTAAAAAAAAGCATCTTTGTCTTGCAAAGTTGATTATTAAGTTATTAAACAAAAACATGCTCAAACGCTTATCTTGTTTCAAAGCAACAAGATGACTGTAGCCGTATTAGTGCTGCACTTTGTCCTTTAGGTTTATTTCCGTCAACATATAATTATTATTCTATATTTTACAAAATGGATTTTTGGTTAAAGTTAATTGATTCAAGACTATTGGAATCTCAATTTTTCCAAGAATATATGTTTTCACAAACTCCTATTATGTGAGTAGGTACTCGCTGACAACAGAGGTATTCTGCTGAGTGTTTCAGATGACTCATTTATCACCAAGGTCTTCCACAGAGAACCGTTTCAGATTGAGATTTCCTGCATTGCAGTTCAGAAAAGGAAGTCACTCAAACCTGAATGGAGGGTGCAAGTAGGTTGATAATGTGTAATAAGCTATCTTGCACACATCAACAGGAAACAAGTGAAGTGAAAAGCCAGTGCCATTATATTTTAGACAATTTGCCCTGCCATATTGGCTTTACATTAAATAAAGCACAACTGAGCTTGGAGACTAACGATGTTCTGAAAGAAATGTTGGATCTTCACAAGTCAGACTAAGTTGTAGATGGTGTATCATTTTGCATTTCGATATACAGTCCCCTCCAAAACTATTGGAACAGCAAGGCCAATTGCTTTATTTTTTGCTGTACATTGAAAACAATTGGGTTTGACATCAAAAGATGAATATGAGACAAAATATCAGCTTTAGCTTTTAATTCAAGGTATTTACATCTAGATCTGTTAAACTGAGAAGATAGCACATTTTGTTTAAACCCAACTGACCAAGTGAGCAAAAGTATTGGAACATGTTACTGACAGGTGTTTTTTGTTGCCCAGGTGTGTCCTGCTACATTGATTATTCAAACAATAAATAGCACTGCATGTATACTCTCAGTTTGAGCTTTGGGTTTCACCGGTGCAGCCTGGATTTATAGTTAAAATAGTGTAACCAACATGAAGACTAGAGAACTGCCTACAGGAGAAAAGCTAGCAATTTTGAAACTGAGATAAGATGGAAAATCCATCAGGGCCGTTGCACAAACATTGGCCATAGCCAGTACAACCATTTAGAATGTCCTTAAGAAGAAAGCGAGTACTGGTATACTGAGCATCAGCAGTTGATGACAGAAACATTGTGGGAACTGTAAAGAAACATCAACAACAACCTCCAGAGGGCAGGAGTGAAGGTATCATAATCCACGGTTAGCAGAAGACTTTGGGAACAAAAGTACAGAGGCTACACCAGAAGATACAAACCACTCATTAGCAATGAGAATAGGATGGCCATATTTGAATTTCACAAAAAGTACAGGAAAAAGGCTCAAAAGTTCTTGGACAAATTAGTATGGACTGATGAGATCATGATGAACCTTTACTAAAGTGATGGTAAAGATGGCTAACAAGTGGAGAGATAAAGGATCTGCTCATGATCCCAAACACATAAGCTAATCTGTGAAACATGGTGGAGGTAATGTCATGGCTTGGTCTTGCATGGTTTCTTCTAGACGGGCTCATTGATCTTCATTGATGATGTAACACATGATGGCTAAATGAACTCAGAAATCTACAGACACATTTTGTCTGCCAATTTAAAGAGAGATGCAATCAAACTGATCGGGAGATCCTTCATCATGCATCAAGACAACGACCCAAAACACACTGCCAAAACAACCAAGGAGTTTATCAGGGAAAAGAAGTGGAAGGTTTTAGACTGGCAAATTCAATTTCCAGACTTAAACCCAGGGCCGGCCCTAGACTTTTGGGGGCCCTAAGCGAGCTTTGGCTTGGATCCCACACAACACGGAACCAACTTTTGTCTTATGATGTTAGCATAAGCACACATATTGTATAAATAAGCATGTAAACACTGTGGACCTAACCTACTCTAGAGGGGTCCTCACCTCCTCTAGGGAGCATCAATCTGGTGCACTTTGAGAGCAAAATTAAGAGATCTATGGATACCTCTCTCAACACCCATATGAAACAGAACTGTAAACAGATTTTTCTGTATGGATATTTTACAAATCACTTAAACTGTATTCTTGTTTTTTCATATAGTATTTCATTACTGTTTTTCATTTATTCTCTCTGGCTGTCCATCTCATAATGTTCACATAGAAACTAGCTGTCAATAGGAATATCATTCAGAAGAATTATAATTTCTTGCAAAAATCTGTCACAAAATGAGGTTGCACATTTAAATTCAGGTGTTGTTATGGCAACATCAGTGGCCAAACAGCCACATTTACTGCTGCAAATACGTTCAAACATGCTGTTGACACGTAAAGCAGTGGCAACTACAGTATGCCACCATTTCAGCTGACTTTTTCTCAGAAATACTGTCACATAACATCCATATATTTCAGTGCTAGGTTGATGCTTAGCTAAGCTAACTATGAAACACTTTAACTGACAGGACTCCGGATCAACTGTGTACTGTAAGGTAGCTTCTAGCTTCATGTCGAACAGTAAGCCAACATTTCCCAGAGAGCTTTCTTTGAAGTTACCAGGTAACGCTAAAAAAACATTACATTTAGATTGTATGACAAAGTGTTTATTTAATATATCTGGCTAGCTATAGCTACTTGTTAACGGTTTAGCTTACCCCCGTGGTTCAAAGTAACGTCAACGTAGCTGTAATTTATGCTTTGCATACATGTTCGCATAACTTGGAAGTTTACTGACATTTACATACCTTGTTCACCTGGCTCAAGTGGTGGCTCTGGGGTTGTTGTGTGAGCCACCACTTGAGAATTGTCGTATTTTTTAAGAAAATGTTTTCTTATGTCCATCTTCAAAAACTCTGAGTCTGACAGACAGTTTATTTTAAACATTTACACAGCTCACAGGATAGGTACCTGTCAGCCAATAAGACATATGTTTATTTCCATTCAACTCTCTGGTTGGTCTGGTGTCTTGCCTCTGAATTCACTGAACACGGGAAATTACAATCCTGTCGTCCTCTCTTGTGTCATGATGAGGTTCAGTTAAAGCACGGTTAATGTATTATATTATTGGCTCAATAATATAATACATACCTTTGAGAGTAGGCAATCTAGGCATATTAACACAATTAATTAAACATACTTATCACAGCGACGGTGTACTGAGATTTTATTATTTTTTTTAAATACAAAAAAAATAATATTAATTAATTTTTTTTTTGCTAGGGGGCCCCTTAGTGGCTGTGGGGCCCTAAGCGGCCGCTTATGTCGCTTAATGGGTCGGGCCGGCTGTGCTTAAACCCTATTATACCTGATAAAGAGGAGACTGAAGGGAGAAACCCCCTGAAACAAACAACAACTGAAAGAGACTTGGTGAAAGCCTGGAAAAGCATCACAAAAGAAGAATGCAAAGGTTTGGTGATGTCAATGGCTTGCGGGCTTGATGGAGGGGACTGTATCACTGAGGCAGGCTGAAACCCCTGAAGAGAGACAATGTGGCTTAATGACAGGAAGGACAGACCTCTAAATCATCAGCTAAGAAGTAGGGAATCCTTGCAGCATTAAGTTTTTTTTTTTATGATCATCCGTATCCTATTAAAGTAACAAAACCAACAATGTGTGTCAGGGTTAAGCAGGAAGCTCACTGCGCCGAGGCTTCGGAGCGTGGTTCGAGTAATCCAGGAAGTCTTTGGTGAAGCGTGTATCGAGGCTTGTATGGTTTTAGGACAGTGACGTCATTAATGGCAAACAAAGCCTCGCTGCCCGGCGATACCACGTGATGCTTCAGATAGTCCTTCAGATTGGTTCAACCAATGACACCTCAAAGTTTTACAACGCTCATATTGCCCCTCCTGTACACGGGCCCGTTATCACGATGGAATTAAGAGAGCTCAAACCCTCACTTATACCCCATCTGAAGATTGTGTGTTTGTTTGTATCACTTGTTGATGTTTGCACTGTTTAGGGCTGTGGGTCTGTGTGCAGTTACGGAGCTGAGTCAAAGCGCAACAGACAAGATAGACTCAACACATAACTTAGTTTGGTTTCCTAACCTGCTTACTTTTCCTTGGTTTAAATAAAAGTTTAGCTCCAAATTACACATCCCAATTGAATCGTTCTACTGACAGAATGGAGACGACGAGTGAGAAATAGAAATGCAGGAATGTGTTGATTGGCAAAGAATCGACTAAGACTAAGTATATTAAAAGTGAAGTAAGTGTTTTCAGGCATAATCAAAATGTAGGCTTAGCTGGAAGACAGTTGACTTTCAACCGAAGGGTCTAGTGATGTGACGTTCGCGAACGATCCGATTATTTAGAGCAGCTCTTTGGTACGAACAAAGGGAACCGAGTCGTACTTGGTGAGAGCCGTTATTTTTATCGTTGGTTCACTGCCTATACCCCAGGCTCACCAAGCTCATGGCGGAAAAGCTTTGCATTGTGTCAACGTCTATGTCAGGGGTCGGCAACCCGCGGCCCTTTAAGCCCTCTGCTCTGGCTCCCTTGAGCTTAGACAAAAATAAGAAGGAAATAAAATAAAAGTATTTGTAGGACTATTTATATTTTCTTGCATGGTTTAAAATCTTTCGTATCTTGTATTTTGAGGTGACACTGTGACACATAAATAAAAAACAAAACGGTTTTAATTAGGTCAACACTAAAATATGCGTCACATCCTGCTACGTTCCCAAGCTAGCGCCTTTTTTTGCAGGCGAATAACCTGACCCCCGGCTCCATGAGCGAACTATGGATAAATTGAAGAAGTACTGGCGGAACACAGGATTTAATTCTGCGTGGACAGAGTTATATGCTTTCACAGCAAGCGATGCTGGTTTACCGGTATGTTTGATATGTAGAGAGAAGTTGTCAAAGGTGCTGCAGCCTTTACGTATCGAGGAGAAAAACGGAAGAGGAGGACAGCTGACGATCTTCAGTCATAATTCAATGGGGTATGTAATTTATTTCAGAAAACATTTTTTGTTATATTCCATGGAATGCTCTTAACGTCCCGATAGCAATGAATATATTAAATGCTTTGACAATAAATACATACACAAATTAATCTCTGGAAGCCGTAGCGCTGTAAAAAGCACCGCCAATCATTTTAGCCGGCCCGGCTAAAATAACTGGATGGCCTACCTGCCTGTCAGCCTTCCATCTGTGCACAAATTTATCTCGTGCCCTCATTGGTCATGTACACGTTCGTGTGTGTTAGAGGAGGGGCTCTGTAAAGAAGTCTGAAGGAAGTGGCAGATTTTTTCCGGTTGTGTATTTTCAAATTCTAGCGCACTCGAGCTGGTTTCTCCATTCTTACCTACCCTACCTTTAACTCTTTTTAGGGTGCAGCTATAAGTTTTATTTATTTCAAACTGGGCCCATTTTAATTATTTATTTGTTCCTTCCAATGTGCAGAGGACTCCCCAAGTGCTGTGTTTAATTTATTTTTAAAGTAGGCCTGTGTATTATTTTTAATTCTCCTTATAGGGGTTCTTTGTTTCTTATTCGAGGTTAACAGTATTATATAATGTAATAAATATCCTAATAAATGCAAAAAAACTGTAGTTTTTGTCTGATATAACAATAAATAAAACTTTATAAGCTATGAAATATGTTTTGCGGCTCCAGACAAAAATGTTCGGGGAAAAAGGAGCAAAATGGCTCTTTTGGTCAAAAAGGTTGCAGACCCCTGGTCTATGTTCTACTGTGAATCAGGACTCCCTCACCAATGTTGCTAGTTCGTCATCAACAATAATCTTTTAAATCAATGTTCAGATTTGAGTGACCATTATAGATCAATAGTCTGCTCATCTCCATTTTACTAGACCATCAACAGTTGATTTGTTGTTATTTGGGGATGTCATTGTGTATTATGATGCTGAAAAACTGTTTGTGTTTCTAAACTTTATTTCAGTCAGACAACTCACGTATTTCTCTTTGATATGTTTATTAGAGGCAGCATATAGTTTGAGTTTGGCGTCTAAGCTCGGGCCTCATCACTCCACAGATGTACACAGAATATTGCGTGATGATTAGCTATACCCCGAGCGAGAGAGAGAGAGAGAGAGAGAGAGAGAGAGAGAGAAAAGAGATGCCTAGTTTATTTCCCCTGTGTTATTATCAGAAGTTACTGTAAACTTTTGAATAATGTAGTTCATCTACTTTTAGTCGTTTGTTTAAATGTTTTAATTATGTTGTTTTTGTTTGTAGAAGTGCATCATTCCTTGATTCATTGGAAAATGAATCTGAACTTTTTGATCTGTTATGATGATAAAAATGAAGCCATTTCTAAATGAACCCAATTACGTGAGTTTTAAATCGTCCTACTTAGTTTATAAGGAAATGATGAAGAGGAACAAATGAATTGATTTGAAAATGATATCTATGTAGGTGCTGACGCTGATGGTGGTTCTAGTGTTAACATACATTTAAATTAAATATGTGTAATGGCAAATGCCATATCTGATTTTCTTACCTGGAATTCTGCCTTTTTGAACAGACTTTTTGATTGACTCCTACCTATATTGTCTGCAGTTCTAGGGTAATTATGAATCTAATATGATTGTCATCGGTCTAAATTAGATTTCAAATGATTGACTGTGTATGTAATAAAGATCATAGTGTGGGTTGAATCTATTTTCATAACCACTGTCCTTTAACTGATTTAAATGCAGAAACTGGGCTTATTCATCAGAATTTCGTATGACTTGAGTTGACTTGCTTGACCTGAGCAATGACTTGACTTGACTTGCTTGACTCTCACCACAGTGACTTGGGTCTTGCTTGATACTTGTAGGTCAAGACTTGAGACTTGCTCATGACTTGCACATGTAGGACTTACTCCCACCTCTGTTAATTTTATACCAAAGAACACAGGACTCTGACGTCTGCTGGCGCATCATAAACATGTCGGATGGTGAAAGTGCAGTCGGATTCTCAAAGCACCGCAGTGTCTTCTCCTTTTCAATTCTCCTATCAACTATCCCTTAACCCCGTGACGTTTCACACAGAGGTCAAGGAATAGACGATGGGGTTAGGAGCTGATTCTTTGACTATTCGACTGCAACCCTGGCCTTGCAGGGAAGGAGCTCACCATCCAACACAATGTAGTACTCATGGAGCTGTTTCTTGTGGTCAGAACTATATCCTTTGCCCTTTACGCATTTCAGTTAACTATATTTTTTTAAGGAGGTCTAAAATTAATATAGAAAACAGTAATATTAGAAATAATAAGCACACCATTTATAATACACCATATGTAATAAAATGTATTGTTGCACCAGATTCTGGGCTCTTTCCGGAAATAGACACGTTACAGTGATTTCTGTGACCGGACGGAGTTGTATGATAGAAAACCTGTCTAAGACACGAGTCGAGTGGATCTGACTTTAATTACATTTGACTCTAGTGTTTCGTCAACTTAATGTGTTGCTTAAAATAAAACTTCTGCATACAGTATATGACACTGTGAGGGTTGCACGGCCAGATACGGCTCAGCTGACTCAGATAAGGAAATATATGACACATTATGATGTGATATGAATGATAATGGGACACATCAACGTCTGCACTCACAGTGCCGTGGACTGTATGTTAATTTGAATCCGGTTACTTATGTTAACTTGTGGCAGATATTTAAGTAAGCTTTCTTAACGCTTATGTTATAATAGTCAGATTGCTCTGAAAATGGGAGGTGATATTCTATTAATTTTCACGTTCACAGTCAGTTGATTTTCACCGGCCGTCTTTCCTGCAACGCCAGTTTTTCTGTATTTCCTTTCTCCTGTAATATGACTTGATCGCTTTAAACTCTGCACACGGAGCTCTGATTGGTCAGCAATCAGTGCTTTCACTGAGTTCATCTCTTATCCTGGAACCAAACCTGCTCCGGAGCAGGTTAGCCATTCAGCATAAGTTACCATGGAGATCTAGCCCGGTAAGAAGAGAACCAGCGTCGTAGGACCGGAAACTATGAAGTTAGATATGGTGCAAAATGCGAGAGCATGTAAAACCTGATGTCTGAGCTTGTGTGCATACATTTACACTTGTATCAAATATCCACGTATCTGTGAACCACATCTGAAGTCACAGAAGAAAAAAATGTGTAGCTTGTAGAAAAAAATAATTAACTTTGTGATGAAATGTTCACTTGCAGAGAAATATATATTTTTTAAATATATTTTCCATTACAACTGCAACTTGGTTATTACAACCTCTCTTTCGGGTCAGTCACACCCAAGTGACTATTGTGGCCCCTGTCACACCAACGCAGCTCCCGTTCTAGCTCCGTGCTTCGCTCACAACAACAACAATGGGGGACTGCGTTGGGTCGATGATCGTGTTACTTTTAATCATACGAAGCTAGATTAAATTAAATAACTACTTCTCCAACCTTATACTTTTCTCCAGAGTGCCGTGGTTCATTGTTTATTAATGTGTTACAGTGGCATTTACCGACCACTGCAGTGCTGTTCACCCACTGGAGTTTATTCTCCCGTTAGCTCACAGCAGCGCCCGCTGTAAAGTCGGCCTATTCACTGTCTGACTGTCACACAAGCAGCTGATAAATATCCCCAATTCCTCATAAGTGAATGTGTGTCAGTCTGAATTGACGCTGTTTGGCATCACAACACTGTTATTAAAGTTTCTCTGGTATGAAATGGGTGATGTTAGCATAGCAACCGAAGCTAAACTGACTATATTGACTAGGCTACTTGTAGCTTGTTGCTATAACTTGTGGAATAAGCCGTTTTCTACAGGCAGATTTTACCAGCGTATTTTTCATTATGATTCTACTTGTGATAGTCGGACATGACAACCTGTGCAGCCCATGTATTGATTCCATCTGATAGCTGCGATAATACAAAACAAAACATCTGCCTCCACCAGAGGTTGCGCTAGACTTTTTTGCTGCCCGTCATTTTGACGGACAGGATCGAAAATGTCCGTCAAAATCCATTATTACCCGTGGGTCTGTACTCTGTACACAACTGAAGGGGGGGGGGGGGGGGGGCGAAAGAGCACGCTCGTGAGCTGTCAACGGAGGGGGGGGGGGGGGCCTCGTGAAATATTAGCGCCGGTGTTATGCCGGTGTTAATCTTCTCTGGTCCCCTCCCCAATCTGATCAATGATGACATGTATAGCCGCATGTCATCATTTCAGCGCTGGTTGTCTTGGTGGTGCCCAGCAAACAATGTGGGCTTCGTAAATAATTGGACAGCCTTCTGGGGAAAACCTGGTCTGATTAAGAGAGACGACATTCATCCTACTTTGGAAGGTGCAAATCTCCATTCGGCAAACATTTCAGGGCTTTGTGGACTTAATCCATGACAAACTGGTGTTGAGACCAGGAGGCAGAGTCGCAGTCTTACATGCTTCTCTGCGCTCTCTCCTAGGCAGTCATCCATAGGAATCCCGAACCCAATAAAATACCTAATATTAACGGTGTGTGTGTCTGCCCAAGGACGATTTAATGTAAAACCTAATAGAGGTGTGATACATAATAACCTACTAAAAGTAAATGTAACAACCACTAGAGTGCAACAAAACAGGAAGATTAAATGTGGTCTCTTAAACATAAGATCTCTAGCATCTAAAGCAATATTAGTAAATGATTTAATATCAGATTATAATATTGATATATGCTGTCTCACTGAAACTTGGTTGAGACATGAAGAATATGTCAGGATAAATGAGGCCACTCCACCCAGCCATATCAATACTCATATTGCCCGAGGCACGGGCCGAGGAGGTGGAGTTGCAGCAATCTTTGACTCAAGTTTACTTATCAAAACTAAACAAAAATTAAATTATAGCTTTCTTTGAAAGCCTGGTTTTCAGTCTTACGCATCCGACCTGGAAAACCTTGCAACCAATCTTATTTGTAACGGCCCGTCCACACTATAGCTTTAAAAAAAGCTTGGAGCTGGGCGTGTCTGAAGCTTGGGGATTTTATTCGAGCACCGCGACCAACAACCAATCACATGAATGTCCCGCCCCCGGCATACAAAGCAAAAAACCCCGGGGATTTTATGCGAGCAATATATATATAAACTCCCCAAACAGGCGAAAACCTACCAGTTTCACTCACTGTCTCTGCCACCTCCCTCCATGCCTGGTTCCTCCGGTTTGTATCCCAGTAAATAGTTCTGGTCGTAAAGAACCGGGTGATTTGCTACCGTAATTTCTCGTTTGGAATATGAGGAAATGAACTGCGGTCTGGCTCTCCCAGCTTGCACGCGGTTTGATTGGCTAGCGCTTGAACTGTCAGATTTGCATAAACGGGATTTGATTGGCTGACGCTGGCTACTCCGGCGTCTCCGGCTTCAGAAGTTGAACATTGTTCAACTTTTGCAGCCTGAAACGCCAGGAAAGCTCCGCTCTGCTACCCACAATTCAGTTCGGCAAAAAGCGAGGCAAAGTGACGTCACCCCATTCAAAGTGAATGGGCAGACGCGTTGGAAACCGTTTTTGAAGCTGTCGAAGCTGTAGTGTGGACGGGCCGTTACAGTGTACCGTGCACCAGGTCCTTATTCAGAATTCTTATCAGAATTCTCTGAGTTTTTATCAGCTTTGGTACTTAAAACAGATAAAGTAATTATCGTAGGTGACTTTAATATTCATGTTGACGATGATAAAAATAGCCTTACTGTTGCATTTAACTCTATATTAGATTCTGTTGGTTTCTGTCAGAGTGTAAATAAACCAACCCACTGATATAATCACACTCGACCTTGTTCTGACTTATGGTATTGAAATTGAGCAACTATTAGTCGAACCGCATAATCCTGCTTTATCCGACCATTTCTTAGTAACTTTTGAAATACTGTTACTAGACTACAAAGCATTAGCCAAAAGCTCCTGCAGCAGAAAACCTATCTGTTCGTGCTATAGCCAAATTTAAGGAAGATATTCCACCAATACTTAACTCGATAGCATGTCTGCATGTAAGGGAGGAAACTTATACAAAATGTGCACCACCCCAAATTGATCATGTTGTTGATAGTGCTACAGATGCGCTGCGAATAAAATTAGACTCTGTTGCTCCTTTGAAAAAGAAGAAAATAAAACAACATAGATTAGCTCCATGGTATAATGCCGAAACCCGCAAAAATAAAACAAAAGTCGAGACAACTTGAAAGGATATGGCGTTCCACTAAACTTGAAGAATCTCGTTTAATTTGGCATATTACTCTCAATGAATATTAGAAAGCACTGCGTAAAGCGAGACCAGCCTACTAATCTTCATTAATAGATGAGAATAAGAATAATGCAAGATTTCTTTTCAGCACTGTAAACAGGCTGACAGAGAACCACAGCTCGATTGAGCCTTCTATTCCCATAGCACTCAGTAGTAATGATTTTATGTGCTTTTTTAACGATAAAATTGTTACTCTTAGAAACAAAATTAATGACCTCTTGCCTTTGACCAGTATGGTGTTATCAACAGCTCCCGGAAACGTAAGTTCTAATATTACACTAGATAGTCAACTAGAATGCTTTTCAGCCATAAACCTTGAACAATTAAATTCAATGATTCTCTCTTCTAAACCATCAATGTGTATCTTAGACCCGATTCCAACTAAGCTGTTAAAAGAAGTTTTTCCATTAATTAGCACTTCTTTATTAAATATTATGAATATGTCTTTATTATCCGGCTATGTTCCACAATCATTCAAAGTAGCAGTGATAAAACCGCTTCTTAAGAAGCACAACCTCGATCCAGAGGTTTTAGCCAACTATTGACCTATTTCTAATCTTCCGTTCCTCTCAAAGATTCTTGAGAAAGCAGTCGCAAAACAGCTGTGTGATTACTTAAAAAACTATGATTTATTTGAAGATTTTCAGTCTGGCTTTAGAACACATCATAGCACAGAGACAGCTCTGGTTAAAGACACAAATGACATTCTAATAGCCTCAGACAAGGGACTTGTCTCTATTCTTGTTTTGCTCGATCTCAGTGCTGCATTTGATACTATCGACCATGATATCCTATTGCAAAGACTAGAGCACTTAGTTGGCATACAGGGAACTGCTTTAGGCTGGTTTAGGTCCTATCTATCTGAACGCTCTCAATTTGTACGTGTCAACGATGAATCTTCCACGCAAACCAAAGTTAGCCATGAAGTGCCACAGGGCTCAGTGCTCGGACCTATTTTGTTCACATTATATATGCTTCCGTTAGGCAATATTATAAAGAATCATTCTGTAAACTTTCATGGTTATGCGGATGATACTCAACTATATTTATCAATCAAGCCTGATGAAATTAATCATCTAAATAAAATTCAAGACTGCCTCAAGGACTTAAAAACGTGGATGACCTTAAATTTTTTTATGTTAAACACGACCAAAACTGAAGTTATTGTACTTGGCCCAAAGAATCTACGAAACAAATTATCTAAAGATATACTAAATATGGATGGCATTGATTTGGCCTCCAGTGAGACTGTAAGGAATGTTGGTGTTATATTTGATCAGAATTTATCCTTTAAAAACATAAAATCAATTTCAAGGACCGCCTACTTCCATCTACGTAACATTGCAAAAATCAGGCATATCTTGCCTCAAAACGATGCAGAGAAACTAGTCCATGCATTTGTTACTTCAAGGCTGGATTATTGTAACTCCTTATTATCAGGGTGTACCAAGAAGTCAGTCAAGTCGCTTCAGCTGATTCAAAATGCTGCAGCTCGTGTACTAACCAGAGTTAGGAAAAGGGACCACATTACTCCTGTTCTAGCTGCCTTACACTGGCTCCCTATAGAATACAGGATAGAATTTACAATTCTTCTTCTCGCCTACAAAGCCCTTAATGGTCAGGCGCCATTTTACCTTAAAGAAATCATTATACCCTACTGTCCTACTAAGGCATTGCGTTCCAAGAATGCAGGGTTGTTGGTTGTTCCTAGAGTCTCTAAAAGTACAATGGGAGCCAGAGCCTTTTCTTATCAAGCTCCACTTTTGTGGAATCAGCTTCCAGTTTGTGTTCGGACGGCAGACACCCTATCCATTTTTAAGAGTGCGCTTAAGACCTTCCTTTTTGATAAAGCTTATAGTTAGGGCTGATTCGATTCAGCCCCTAGTTTTGCTGATATAGGCTTAGTTTGTCGGGGGACATCTTACTTCTTCCTTCTCTCTGTCTATACCTGTGTACTCTCATGTTCCGATTAACCCAGCTTCCCCAAATTTCTTTCTTTTTGGTGTCTATATACGCCGGGATCCGGAGTCATGGATGATCCTGCGGTCCTTTGTCATGGATCGCGAGTCCTGGATCTTGAGTCGTGGCTGTGGTCCTGGATCATAAGTCCTGGATGGATATCCTCGTGGATTCATGTTCCTATTATACACACATGTATTTCCAAACATTTGGAATACCTATGTTGCAAATGTATTATCTTTTCAATTTACACACGGCATCTATTGCACGTCTGTCCGTCCTGGGAGAGGGATCCCTCCTCTGTTGCTCTCCCTGAGGTTTCTCCCATTTTTCCCTTTAAACTGTGGGGTTTTCTCCGGAGGTTCTAAGGACAGAGGGTGTCGTATTGTCATACTGATATTCTGTACAAACTGTGAAGTCCACTGAGACACATGTAACATTTGTGATATTGGGCTATATAAATAAACATTGATTGATTGATTGATTATACCGTGTTGTGCATGCCCACTGCACCTCGCGGGAGCGCGCCACAGCGTAAAGCATTAACTCCCAGACATTTCAATGATTTGTACGCCATAGTTAGGTCTGGAAACGACCTAAGGGCATAACACCGGAGCCCTGCTGCGGGGAAACTTTGGCGCTGTTCTGAGTTTGTTCTAATCCGTCAAAATGACGGACTGCTTTCAGATTTTTCCGTCATTGTCAAAAGAATTCCGTCATAGACGGAATACATTCGGTTAACGCGACCTCTGGCCTCCACCACAATGATCAATGAACGGATGGTCAAATAAACAGGATCACACGAAGCCTGGTTACTGGTTAGTGTTGCCTGACTTTATAAAGTGTGTTTATTTTAGAAATGCGTTCTAGTCACTTTGCTCAGCGCTACTGCTTGTTTCAGCTTGTATTTGCCGTAGGCTACTCTCCAAAAAATGTTAGTTCAGATTAATCTCGCATCCATCCGACGTAAGCGTGACGTATGCGGTTCTTGCTTGACACTTTTTTAAAGCTTGGTAAGAACCGGTTTTCGTGGAAAATAGCCGTCTCCTCTGCGGCGTGAACAGATAAAAAACAGTGCTTATCAGCCACAAGCTCCGAACCGGCCCTGGAACCGCGTTGGTGTGAAAGGGGCAACAGGCCCCGAAGTCATACGGTTCGACCTGGCTGTGACTGACCCGAGCTTGCGCCTCCTCGTTCTGATAGCTCCACCCCTTCGCTCCAACCCCCCTCCCTCCCCATGTTCCTCCCCCCACATCTACAGGTGAAAATTACTTTAGCGATACCTTCATCGCAAGAAGTGTAGCAAAAGTCAAGGCTGCAGATTCGTTGATTTATACTGCCACAGAGCAGAATCGTGAAGTTGTAATGACTGATTTGAGAGGTTGTAATAACCAAGTTGTAATGGAAAATATATTTAAAAAATATTTTTTTTTCTACAAGCTACAAAACTTTTTTTTTCTTCTGTGGCTTCAAATTTGGTTCACAGATACAGTACGTGGATATTTTATACAAGTGTAAATGTATCCACACAAGCTCAGATCTTTTTTCTGCAAGTGCTCACATCAGGTTTTACACGCTCTCACATTATGCACCATATCTACCTTCATAGGAAACCCAGAGTTTTCCCTGAAGTTAGCTCGCTTAGCGGAAATACGGCTTCGTAGTACAGGCCTCAGGTATTAATAACAACAAAGCCGGTAGGTACCTCGCTCCCACGCTCACTTGCACTTTGGATGTGAGCTGGGGGTGCCAGATAAGCCAACATCCCCCGCTTTCATCACTTACAGCGGCCATCAAACAGGGCAAATGAAAAGTGTAACCGGGGTGAAAAGGGTGTTACCTTTACTTAATTATGAATGTTGTTACATCAAGGCCGAAAATTAGGATGAGAACCAACGGTCAAAAATGTTTTTTCCCCTCCCAGAGCTGTCAGCGCAGCGCTTCCCCAGATCTGGCACCCTAGGCGAGCATCTATAACGCCAATGCTTAGGACCGGCCCTGCTTATTCCCTCAGTTCTTATGGAAGAAACCACCGTCTAATACCTCCCCCCCCCCGCTGCTGTCCAACACCTACTCCTTCATCCACACAGCATGCACCAATGGTAGAGGAGTTTTTCAGTCTACCTATCACCACATTAACTACTACTTTGAATTTCACGCTGGTACAATAACTGATCCTTACCTCGTTCCCTCTGCCCGCCCTACCTACTGTCCTGTTTTTAATCAACTCTCTTCTTTTACCTTCATCAGAACAACACTCTTGATCCGCACCAGTTTGTCTTTTTACAAAACTTAGAATGCCCTCCTCGCGGTCACTGAGGAACTGTTTAGTTCATTTATTGTTAAGAGAAGAAATACTACTTTCCTTTGGCAGTCTCTGGGAAGGTGGACACTAACACACACAATGTGCTGTCACTTCAGTTAATGACACATAAAGTACATCCTTTTAGAGATGCATCATTTATTTTTTTAAGAGATAACAATTTTTTTTTCAATAACATAATTATGACCTATTTATAAAAAAAACGTCTGAAATAGTGACAACATTTAATCTTTAATGTACAAGAGCCTATTGCACGTGATGCTTCAAAACACACTAACAATCCTCAATACATGTATTTGATTCACAAAAGTAAAAATGAAGGTAAGAAAGCAAATGCTCATAATCAAAAAGATGCAACCATAACCTGTTTGGTGGTTTTGCATCATAAATTATTAAAGCAATTAAAAGATTAACAAAATTGTAACTGCAATGGTTGTCAACAAACTGAGAAATGACATGTTTCAGCACCACATCCTTCCGTATAAACTGCCTGTTGTGTGTGTTCAGCAGAGGAAAATCTCCTGCTGATAGTAACTCACCAAATGGACATACAGCCTTACACTGGGATTACATGCACAGAATAAATGAGTGAGTGAGGTTTGTTAGCCTGTATAGTTGCAGCTCACTGTGGTTAAAGCGTCAGTGAGAGCAGGGAACTATAGCTGCTGAGGTTAAAGAGCCTGGAAGAAAAATAGACTTTGCTGCAGTTTTCTGCAACAGAGTTCCAGCTCTTTACCGCCCCAGACTGCAGGGTAAGCTGGCAAGCACAATGTATACATATGCCTATGCGCACAAACACAGAAACACACAAGCTCTCACATACAGCTAGTCAGCTAGAGTTTTATCATCTCACCCACGTATCACTTTAAAAACAAAACTGTGAACTGCCTTAAAGTCTTTCCTTACCTCCGCACTCTGTTCCTTCTCCTCCTGCATGCCTGTGCATGAAGATGTGTGTTTGTTTGGTGTGTGTGTGTGTGTGTGTGTGTGTGTGCGCGTGTGTGTGTGTGTGTGTGTGTGTGTGTGTGTGTGTGTGTGTGTGTGTGTGTGTGTGTGTGTGTGTGTGTGTGTGTGTGTGTGTGTGTGTGTGTGTGTGTGTGTGTGCGCACGCAAGTGTGTGTGTCGGTCTGCTGAGAATCAACTTGCTATCGCCCTTGCTGGAAAGTGCTCTGTTCAAACTACTGCCTGCTCGCTGAATGGCTGCTCATTGTGTGTGTGTGTGTGTGTGTGTGTGTGTGTGTGTGTGTGTGTGTGTGTGTGTGTGTGTGTGTGTGAGCGCGCGTGCGTGCGTGTGTGTGTTTGTGTGTGTGTGTGTGTGTGAAATCGCTGTCAGTGTTTGGGCAGCAATGAATTTCTTCCCCATCGCTGTATTGGTTACTGCGGCAAACAGGTTCCCCCTCCCACACCCCACCCTGCTGTAGGGAGCCAGAGGGAACCCCAGGCTGTGCTGCAGCACGGACGTTACGCCAGGTGACACACATACCAGAGCACAAAGAAGTTTGACTACCGACTGAAAATGAAATCAGTATGGGAGCAAAGCTTGCTTACATTGTGTTTCTGGTTAATGGTATCAGTCTGGCCAGATAAGCAACGTCCACCGATGCATACCCCCCCCCCCCCCCATGAGGGAATGTGTTTCAGTCTGAAGTGACACTGTTTCACATCATAAAGCCGCTATTACAGTTTTTTTCGATTGCTAACACACATTTTTTTTAAATTGCTCAGTTTCTCAGAACACTAAACACAATTCACAAAACCCCACACCCAAAGTACAAAACACCTCATTTCTCCTGCTAAATTAAGAACTGCACTCAAAACTACATAAACACTTACCAAATGCAAACTTTAGCACCAAATATAACACACTTCATTCACAATAGGCCTACTAGATGGTTTGACCACCCAACTACACACTGCTGAGCATAATCTAGAGCATCTTTTATGGGCTATGCTCTGTACATCGAGGTTTCTACAGAGAAAGATTGCTTGAGTATACAGAAATACAGTAAATGAAGAAATACAAATGACTTGTTTAAAAAAATCATATTTTATTCAAAGATAACATTGTGCAACATGCATCTCAGCACATAGTTACTCTGCTTCGGATCTCTCTAAGTGAGATGGCATTGTTTGCCAAAACCCAGTTTGTAACTGCTGCTTCCTGTGCCTCATTGAAAATCCTTAGCCTTCCACCTGCACCTTTGTTTCTCAGTCCTTCAGATAAACAACAAAGATATAATGGTTGGTCAGTGTCTGTGTTGCATAAAAGTAAGTTTACCACAGTACATTGTGCAGGACTTTTGTACAGTTATAGTATGCAACATGACAACAATTCAATTACAGTAATGAAGTAAATACGTTTCACACAACAGAGATAAGCACTGATATATCATGACTAATGCAGAGCTAAAAACTGGGAACTAACCTGTTTTCAAGTCTAAGTATCCGGATTACAGAGGTGACAGTACATCAGCTTAGATTAGGCTGAACCCTCTGTCCAGTCTCTCTCATCGTCAAACCATGGTTGATAACATTTCATTTCATTAGAGAGTATTCTTCTTTGTCCACGTCCTCTCCCTCCAACTCTACCTCTACCTCTTATTCTTCCTCCTCTCACTCTGACACCACCTCTTCCTCCTCCTCTCACTCTCAGCCCACCTCTTCCTCTTCCTCTTGCTCTTCCTCTTGCTTCCATGTTGGCTTCCATTGTTGCTGTAAGAAAGTACTCACCTGTGGTCTTTTTATAGTGCTAACATCCTGATTGATGAGCCAACAATTATGCCATCAGGTGTTTGGTCAGGTGGAACGTGTTTCTTGATCATTGGTCCATGTGTGAGGCATTTTGAATATCAGTGTTTGAAACCTGCTAACATGTGACTTTATGTCAGATTCCTGTGTTTTACGTGGAGAAACGTGTGCAGTGGTTTGCAAAAAGTGCCATGTTGATTTGCAAATTGTGTGAAAAGCTGAAAACGTGTTTTGGAGATTTGAGCCGATGTTTTGCTCTTTGAGTGTCAGTTAAAATAATTGTGCTTTATGTAGCATTTTAGTGTGTTAGCAATCGAGAAAAACTGTAAAGTGTCTCAGGAATTAGATGGGTGATGTTAGAATAGCAACCGAAGCAAATCTGACTATGTTGACTAGTTGCTATCATATTGTGGCATAAGCCGTTTTTCTACAAGCCTATTTTACAGGCCTATTTTTATTTATGATCATACTTGTGATAGTCGGACATGACCACCTGTGTACAGGCCCGGACTGGCCAGCAGGCCACTTAACAAGCCAGGCCATCGGGAAACCTCCCAGTCCTACCGATGGCCTGGCCTGTTAAGTGGCCTGCTGGCCAGAGGATTTTTTTTTTTTGTATGTATTGAGAGCGCAACGCTGCGCAGATGTGGGTCTTCCTCACACAGGGTGACTGTCTGTCTACAATATGTAGCCTGCCGACATGGCCACTTTCATACCGATCATAAATCAAAGCCCTCAATTGGTCTCTGTGTGGCGCGCGCGAGCAAGAAAGAGAGAGAGCGCGCACCGGTCAATTTTATTTTTGTTGTTAGCATCTGCTGCTAGCTAGCTGCGCTAACGGATTTAAGGAGCTGTTTCAACAACAAAGTGGAGGGAGAGTCCTCTCCTGTCAGAATGAGAGGCTGATAATTACAGCTCAGGTGAGGTTAAGGACTCTCTGAGTGTTTCGATTTTTTTGAAATAGTAACCCATGTCCGCATGTTTATTTTTGGGTAGTAGATTTAAACTATAGTGCTATCACTATGGGCAGCAACGCTGTAAATATTGACAATTAAATCCAGCAAAATGGCAACAAAAAAAAACAGGGCTTGGCCTGGCTAGGTGTATAATTCCCGGCCTGACTTATTGTACCAGTCTGGCCCTGCCTGTGTAGTAGGGCTGTGCAATTAATCGTATTTTAATCTCGATAAAACAATTATTATTATTTTGCTGCATTCCCTTTTGCAATTATGTTCTCAATTTGTCTTGCTTTATACATCCTGCCCGCGTGTGCGCTTTTGCCCCTCCCTAAAAGACCTCTCGGCCAGGTTGTGAGTAGGGTTCCAATATTTCAATTCCATCAGTATTGTTTAGAAATGTTAGTTTCGGTTCTGCTTATCGATTCCTAAGCAAATGCATCTCGCCGCTTTCCAGTGTTTTTTTTTTATACGTACAAAAGTGGTGGGGCACGAACAACCTAGATGTTTATATATATAAGCTTCTGGTGCTTTTTAATCAGTTAAAGGTGGGGTAGGTAATTTTGGAGAAACCAGCTCGAGTGCGCTAGAATTTGAAAATACACAGACGGAAAAAATCTGCCACTTCCTTACAGAGCCCCTCCTCCAACACACACAGAAAATGCACATGACCAATGAGGGCACGAGATAAGTTTGTGCACAAATGGAAGGCTGACAGGCAGGTAGGCCATCCAGTTACTTTAGCCGGGCCGGCTTAGATGATTGGTCGTGTTTTGTACATTACTACGGCTTCCACAGATGAAATTTTTTTACGGATTTTTTGTCAAAGCACTTCAGATATTCATTGCTATCGGGATGTTAAGAGCATTCCATGGAATATAACAAAAAGTGTATTTCGAGCCAGTTTCAGGTCTCAGGCTCGAAAATGACATTCCCAGAACAAATGACTATATCTTCACTTCTAAAAGGGGTAAATTAATAATCTTTTTTCTCAAAGCAATGATAAACCTGTGAGTTGGGTGTAGAAAAGTCAGAATCAATATAGAATTGTTTTATTTTAAAGTAAAATCAGATTGAACATAGTAAATGTGTCCGTCCAAAAACAAAACATTACTTATATTGAAAACCACCCTTGAATGATTGTTTAGTTGACTAAAAGCTTTAGGAATCCAAACTATAACATATAAGTACCCTATATCAAGATTGATGCAAAACAAGTGACATTTGACCTTTTTAGAGAGGTTTAGCAAAAAAACTCTTCTGGGGTCATTTGGGTGGATTTGCCATATCTCTGACCCAGAGTTCCCGTTAGGCGGTAATTACCGGACTGCCGGTAAAATATGCTGATGACCGGCAAATCTAAATCTCTCCGGTCAAAATGTCCGGTCAAAAGTCTTTTCCCCCTATATACAATACCGCATCACTTGCGCCACTTATGTGACAGACAAAAGATTATGTGACAGACAAGAATAGTCAATTCTAATGTCTAACACTTAATGTGGAGAAAGAGCCATAGATATAGATAGAGATGTCCTGTATGGGTTGATTGTGCGTTAATCTGTTGGTGATGATCTGTTGGTAATAAATAACAAAAAATACCTTTGACCGGCACTTTTCTAATTTTGTCCGGAAGATTTAAACTTTAACGGACATTTTGACCGGCAAAAAAATATTCTAACGGGAACTCTGCTCTGACCCCCTCGGTCGATTTTGATGATTGACACCTCTTTTGAACCGTTAGAGCCAATAGAATCGAGGGGAAGTTCCTAAAAACCCATCTAAACATTACCATTGGTGAATGCATGCCAGCACGCCCAAAACCAGAAGCTGGGTTGTATTCCTCACTAGGCCTGTCATGATAAATAATTTTGTTGGACGATAAATGTTCCTGGAACTTATTGCGATAAACGATAATATTGTCGGCACCATTGTAAGACCATTTTAGACCACTGACATAATGATAATATATCATAATAATTCTAGTACATCCTTTCAAACAGAACTTTTTATTGAACATTCAACATTGCAAATTAAATGTGAAATAATATTAAAATATATAAATGATATATAATAAATAAAACAAATTAATTAAATTATAATAAATTAATTAAATCACACACAACCAAAACCATAAATTAAATAGACTCAGGCTGGAAAACAGGGGCCGTATTCACAAAGCATTTTATCTTACCGCTAGGAGTGCTCCTAACTCGCGCTAAAACATTTTACGTAGGAATTTTTTCTTAAAAGTTATTCACAAAGCCGCTGAGACCTACTCATACTAAGGGTAAATCACTAAGAGTGAGACGCCGTCGCTATGGATTACGTCGATTCTCGTGCATGAGTTTAGAAGCGGTCAGTACGGTAATTGGTTGTTCAGAGCAGGCGGTCTCTGTGAAACTCATCCGCAACATCCCACAAACGAGCCCACCAAATCACCGAAAAACAAGGAAATAGCCTAGGCTAGAAATGTATTCCTATCAAATAGTTATGGACAGTGCAGTTAGCAGAATACACGCATGATGACAAGTTTGTGCAGACCACGATAATGACGTTGTATATGCACGTTAAAGAGAGAGCAAACAATAAAAATACGTAAATTGCATTAAATCAAGGAGGAAATTAAAAGCACCCTGCAAACTATTATCCAATGAGCATATTTCCAGCACTTAAACACTTTCAATAACAGCCCATACCGCCGTTCAAGTCCCCCTATCATGATGAAAGGAAAACAATCTGCGTGTTGATGGAATGTACTTTCTTTCTATTGACGAACACGTCCTTATCTTTTGATGGCGCAATTCTTTTTATGTGCGTCCCGTCAATAGCACCGGGCATACCTGCAATTGCCATGAAGTTGGCTTTCATCCTGTGTAGTTGTTGATTGTCCAAAGGAAACCGGATAAACTGTTGGATGATATGTGGCCTAGAGAGCGCGTTGATGGTTTGGTTTATGGCACGGCTGACTGATGGTTGCGATATTCCTAAATCGTCGGCATTGCAAAGTTGCATTTTCCCTGTTGCTAAATATCGTAGTGTTGCCAAAAAATGTATTTCCGGACTAATCGGGTTATTCCTGTTAGTCGGGGATGTTATTGCATCCCGCACTAATTCCACAACAAGTGTGATACCCTCACGATTTAGCCTATATCTCTTGATCAATTCACAGTCTTCCATTGTCTCCAAAACATTTCGTCTCGCAGCCATTTTCAGATTCTTTGTGAATAGGTCTTACTGAGTTAGGAGTCCTCTCAAGGACTTTTAAGCTCTCCTAAACTTAGGTGCTACTTTTAGGCCTAAAATACTTTGTTAATTGCTCTTAGTGAATAAAATTAGGAGTCCTAAATTTAAGACTGACACGCCCATTATGTTTAGGAGTTTCTCCTAAATTCGCCAGTTAGGAGCTACTTTTAGCCCTAAGATCCTTTGTGAATACGGCCCCTGAGCTCTCAATCCATCTATCTATCCTTCTCTATATAGATAGATAGATAAATATAAATATATATATATATATATATATATATATATATATATATATATAAATCAATATGAGCACACATTGTCTCACAATCAAAAAATATCTCCTTAAAACAAGTTATGTGTACAGTCCACTGTCCATACAAAGACTCAGATGCCTCAACAGGCCATATCCAAATCTGTTTTTCGAAGTTTTCGAGCAAGGAACACCAACATGTTTGCATTGTCGGGCAAATGCATATTTGATTGTAAACTGTCGGGAAGGTGGGGGCTCTCCATCTCCATCTCCAGCTGCCGTGTTTGCTACCAGCTGGGAAAACGGAATGGAGTGGTTGTGTTTTAGGTGTAGTTTAAAATGCGTGGTATTGCCTGCTTTTGTCGCTACCTTTTTTAAACAAATGCGACACACCGCCCGGCTCATTCAAGTCCGTAGTTTGGCCTCGTTGATTTCGCTTGAATCCAAAATACTGCCACACCGGAGAATCGAGATGTGTATGTTTTGTAACCAATTCCATTTCACTTTAAATTCCCCGCGAGTAAGTCACACGTTGTCTCCCACTTGTCGCTATATTATTAATTTGGCTCCTACGCTGCTGTACGTGCACACGGAGTGTCCTGACCTGGCTGTGTGTCAGCCCCGCCCCTCACAGCGCGCATGGACGGCAGCCACAGCTCGTCTGGCAGCCACAGCGCTCCTAGCTAAAATGCTGGTCACATCCTTATGTAAACAAACACGCATGTAAACGGCAATTTATCGAGCTCAGAAAATTTATCGAGTCCATTTTTATTTATCGTACGATAAGTCAATTTATCGATTATCGCGACAGGCCTATTCCTCACACACTCTATATGAAAACAACAACAAATCTCTGTTTTTTAGGGGTTTTGACAAAAATGGAATGACGGATTATCAGTAATCATTTCAAAGTGACACAGACACATTGGATTAACTTTCGGCAGCATTTTTATCGTTTTAATGCCATTGAACACAACTTTTGATCAGAAAACATCAAAGGTAAGGGGGAGCAACACTGTCAGCGCATACATTTACGTACACAGCGTGGGGATGTCTTATTGTAATGTACCTTAATACATGCAGTAAAGGGCACCATCACAAAGCAATTCTTAGCAATAACAACAACCGTAATGCTTCAGCATTAAACACCATAGACTGTAAATATAAGGAAAACACAGGCACTCATCACCGAGGTCACAATATCAATCGATCCAGCAGAGCAATAGCCTATAGGCAAAACACAGAAGATCAACAAAATATATGACATAAAATGAACTTACCAAAGCTGAAGTAGATGTTCAACTTCATTCATTTTCTTTCAGTTTTACTGATTTGTATCGCTATACGCTGTCAGCTCTGAATTATGAGATTATGTTTTGGTGGGGTTGCCAGCACTGTGCCCCACTTGTGATTATTTTTTTGCCGCACACATTGAATACAAAAAGACTCTGAGCATGCACAGTACCCATTCATTCTGACAGAGAGAGAGAGGGGCAGATCGGGGAATGCCCCTCATCGCTCAACACGGCTCAATAGGCACACTGTGGACAATAATTAGAAGAACGCAGACTAAAACAGCAATGTAGAGACAAATCAGACGACTAAACATGGTCTTAAAATATATTTTAACATATTTTATACATATGTTTTGAACTATTATTTGTATTAATTTCTGCTGACAGCAGGTGGGGCTGTGCACCTGCCCCTAATGACAAGTCGCCACTCCCGTTTTCTGTACTGTTAGACGGGACGGGACGTGTAGCAAGTGGGGATGTTAAGATTCACCGATTTGTATCGGTGCACCGGCATAAACGTTCAAGATGCGATTGCACCGGTTGAAAGAGTGCACATCGGCTACAGTTTGGGTTGAACTCGCAATGCATCGATTGTAGCGTCTTTGCATCGGTAAAAAAACGATTCATTCATATAATATCCCCTCATCCTGTCAGCACTCAGCAGAGACGATCTTTGATCTTTGCTTCGCTCTACGGAGGCAGAGAGTCTCAGTTATCAACACACACGGAAATCGAGGAGAAAGAGATAACAAACTGTCCTTCACTGCAAACATCGCTGCTACAACCCGCTGCTGCAGATACACGCTTTACAACATCAGGAGGATACGTCCCCAGCTGACCCAGACATCAGCGCAGATTCTGGTCCAGGCTCTCGTCATCTCACGCCTAGACTACTGCAACTCCCTCCTGGCTGGTCCACCTGCATGTGCCATCCGACCTCTGCAGCTCATCCAGAATGCAGCGGCTCGTCTGGTCTTCAACCTTCCCAAATTCTCCCACACCACACCGCTCCTCCGCTCCCTTCACTGGCTTCCAGTAACTGCTAGAATCCACTTCAAGACACTGGTACTTGCATACCATGCTGCGAATGGATCTGGCCCTTCCTACATCCAGGACATGGTTAAACCGTACACCCCAGCACGTGCACTCCGCTCTGCATCAGCCAAACAGCTCGCTGCACCCGCACTGCGAGGGGGACCCAAGTTCCCGTCAGCAAAAACACGTGGGTTTGCTATCCTGGCTCCAAAATGGTGGAATGAGCTCCCCATTGAAATCAGGACAGCAGATAGCTTACACATCTTCCGACGCAAACTGAAAACTCATCTCTTTAGACTCCACTTCGAGCGATAGAATTACTAACAGAGCGCTTATATACTAATAAAGGGCTGGCTTTCTAAATGCCAGTTGAGTAGCACTTGAAATGTTTGGCTCTATGAAACCTGATGTACTTATATGATTCTGTTTTCTTAAAGGTTGTATCTTCCTGGTCGAATGCACTTATTGTAAGTCGCTTTGGATAAAAGCGTCAGCTAAATGCAATGTAAAAAGAGAAACACAGCGCACCGAAAAATACCTACAAATCAAACGTTTGGCAATACTTCGGATTGTTCTAGAAAGACGGTCAACTTGAAAAATTGCTCGCAAATTGTAAACGATGCCGTGCCGCTTTAAAGTAGGAGGAGGAACTTAGCGACGCACATAAAGAGGAGGCATGGGGTCTGCGGCTGAAAACAGAAACCTGAAAGTTAGACATACAGTATGAGTTAAATCACTCGGTGAGGTGTTCTGTCAGAGAGTGGTGTTTAGTTTACAGCAGCCTGTGACGGCCAATAATAGTTTAAATGTCTTCCTTACTGTAAGCAGTTATGAAATACCTGTTTGTGAAAGGTTATTTGTATTCTTTATTGTTCATATAGAAACCACTGCTTTCTGCTCACTGGTGAGTTATCCTATGAATGAGTGTTAAGCACATCAGGCTGGCAGCTGTATGGGCATTGCACTATGGTAGTTGCTATTTGCACATTGTTAATCATAGGCAATGCATCCTTACATTTTTTAACTGTGAGGTGTTATACAATTGTACTGTACCCTGGAGATAGAGAACACTACTACACTTGTGAAAAGGCCTGTTTGTGAAAGGTCCAAGTGGTTGTTTTTTTTAAGGTAAAAAAGCATAATGGGATGCGCAGTACTAGTGATGAGATGCACCATCCCTAGTAGCAAGCACAGTGGCAGGGTTGCGAAGTAAGAACAAATAACAATTGTCCGGTACCGGGATTATTAAGAGTTGTGAGGAAAGGAGGACCGCAGCTCTCTCTCTCTGCTCCGGATCAGCTGATCGCTGCACAGTACCGCTCAGCATCTCTCTCTTTCTCTCTCTCTTTTTCTAAACACAGCAGCTCTGCTGCCCGTTTAACAGTGCAACGGCCTACTCAACCAGCTCGCAAAGACACAAAGATATAACAGATGCAATCACATTCTACATAGCTAAAGACATATGCCCAGTTAGCACGGTTAGCAACCAGGGGTTTAAGCAACTGGTTAACATTATGGACAACTGGTTAACACTATGGACACATGGTTAACACTATGGAAAAGCGTTACGCAATACCATCTCGGCATCATTTCACCAGATCTGCCCTGCCTGCCCTATATGACACATGCCGTAGGGAAGTTGAAAAATATGTGGCTTCCGCTGAATACTTTGCCAATAATCTAATTTATTTGTATTTATCATATTTATATATGTTTAGTAGGTTGTGGAAGTACCTACCTGTTGATCTTCTTTATTGGTATTTATTATTTTGATATTATTTATTTAAATGTAGGCTAGATATAAATGTATAATTCTTTTTAATTTAATTTAATTGTTTTTTCAATTGAATTATACTTAAAGTTCAGGGGAATCAACTGTTAAAAAGATACTGTTCAAATCATTATTTTTGGCCTAGAATTCAGCAATATTCTTGGGTTTTGCAACCACCTTCTTCAACTCCCACGAGAGATTTTCTATGGGGTTTAAGTCCGGTGACTTTGACGGCCACTCTAGAATCTTCCATTTCTTGTTCTTTTAGATCAGTAGTGTTGTACGTCTTGGGTAGCAGCATGGAGCCCTTCAGTGCTAAGTATGCGCCTTACTGTGCAAACTGAAACCTCAGTGCCTGCTGATACCAAGGCCGTTTCTCAATCTCAAGGAAACTGGCTTCAAAGCCAATATTTCAAGGATGCTACGTCATTGAGTGCCACCGAAGGACTGTTCCAATCTCCAGCATACTTGGAATTCCACCGAGGCCGCGTCCTTGGTTTGGGGTAATTTCGAGGCTTCACATGCGTAGACTTCGCGTCCTTAAAATCCCCACAATGCTTTGCGCACGGACCAATTTCCCCAAATCTGTGGCGGAATATGTAAGGCGGGGCCTCTCATATGACGCACACTTGCTAGCCTGTTCCACTCTTCGTTTTCCGAATGCCAGGAAGGATTCTTGCCTAGCTTCTGAAGCAAGTGACTCGGAAGACATGGCTACCAAGCAAGCATCCTGGCGATTGAGAAACGGCCCAAGTCTTTCAGCCGCTCATGGCTTCCTCTTTCTGCCACGTTCAGGTAGTGTAGCCACTGTTCCTTTAACTTTGAACGTTGGAAGTACGCTTGTCTGAACACATTGAGGATGCTTCTGTAACAAAATGATTTCCCAAATTGGGATCAATAATATTTACAGTGTTAATTGTTTACTGTATTACTTTTTAACTTGATAAAGCGTAATGTGAAAATACTCCAGTAAAGTATACTGTAACTCAAATTCATTACCTAAGCACAGGACTCTTCGATTTACACACGGCATCTATTGCACGTCTGTCCGTCCTGGGAGAGGGATCCCTCATCTGTTGCTCTCCCTGAGGTTTCTCCTATGTTCCCCTTTAAACTGTGGGTTTTTCTCTGGAAGTGTTTCCTTGTACGATGTGAGGGTCTAAGGACAGAGGGTGTAGTTTTCTCATACTGATATTCTGTACAAACTGGGCTGTTATATTTGTTGTAAAGTGTCCTTATTGCAAAGTATTTTTACTGTATGTACAGCACTTTGGCTTGACCAAAAATCGTTTTAAAAATGTGCTAAATAAATCAAACTTGATTTGATTTGATGACTTGAGTAAACATTTAGTTGCATTCCAACATTGTATAAAACAATTAAAACATCGCAAGTTGGGGTAGTGAAAATGTTTGTAATATTACTGCTTTAACAATCACAAATTTAGTTTTTTCACTAACTATTTCTCCTATAAACTGATATTTCAATGTTAAAGGCAGAAGAACCAAGCTGTGACGCTCTCAACCAGCAAGGTCTAAAAACTGTTTGCTTCAGTCAGCCGCACCAGTAGGCTGCAGCACCTCTCCTTTTATGCTGCAGCATCTCGACCTGCAGAGTAACGCACTCAAATATTAAATAAATAATATACACCACAGAATCTCAGGTTATACTCTAAAAAGATAAGATACTATAATCTAAGGAAATGGCTCCTACATAACCGGCCTCTAATGGTTTTTTGGAGTACCACAAAAACAATTATCAAATATACAAAAAAAAGGAGCCTATACAGTCCGGATTTCTATTCATTTCTTGAATCCAGTCATCTATCAATATGAATTGTGTGGTGTTACTCATCCTGTCTACATGATATCATCGTGCCATCAACGGAAGAAGACTCTTTGCTGCCGTCACTCTTCACATTCTAACAGCAGACATATCTTGGTAATTGGCCTCTCCAGCATACTGGTCTGTGTTTTAACTTTGACAGCTCGAACCAGTCCTTTAGTGTCTGCCAGCGACGTGCAGTCAGTGGAGGCAGAGCCTCTCCTGTCATACTCCAATGTAACGGAAAATCAACTAAAGAAAAACTAAATAGTAATAATAATAAAATGTCTCCACTGATCTGTGTTGTAAATGTGATTTATGTATGATTCCAATCGCTTTTTATAGTCAAAATCAGCAAATTTGCAGAGCTCCGCTACAACTACGGGTAGCGATGAGAAGTGAGGCAGGGACGAGCTCTGCCTCTCGTAAGCCCACAGTAACTTGCTGGAGCGCGGGCACTAATTTAACGCGGGCACTTATTTTGTGAGCGCGCTCAAGCCAGTTACTGTGGGGTAAGGTGAGGCACAGATGAGCTCTGCCTCACCTCAGAATGCGTCACCCCACAGAAACTGTCTGGAAAGCAGGCCCTAAGCTCATGCCTGTTACCATCTCACTGTATGTCACCAATGTAATGTTTGTAGATCCCTTTATTACATTTATCCTCGCCATCCATAGTCTCTAAATAACTTATTTCACGTATATGATATTTAGGCTCGCTGGTCACATCATACAACGGCAATGAACAAAAGCACCAGGGGAGGCAGCCATAACCTCTGCCGCACTGAAGGGGGCGCGCATGCCCACAGGTTCTTGTTGCTACTGTTATTCTACACAGAGACGGTAGGCGCAAACAACAAACTAGACTTTTCAAACTAGAGGAAGATAAGGAGGACTTTTACAAAAAAGTAATAGAGATTGTTGTCCAGAAGGAGAGCATGGACTTCATCTTCAAGTCAAGGTAAGACCACAATTGTAATGAAAATGGGATCTTACTAAGAAAGAACAATCCAATATTTAGATTTTGGGTATCCTTTTGTTGATCGGTCTGTTTAAAATGAATCGAAGCATCAGACTAAAAAAGCTTTTGAAAATAGCCGAATATTTTGATTAAGGCCAAATATAATATTTGTAAATCTGACTCTGAAAGAGTCAGTACCTCACCAGCCATGAACCTCACCGCACGTCACTGGTGTCTGCCATAGCTTCTAGCACTCTTTCCAGGATCCAAGAGCTACGGGGAGCAGTAGGGTCAACTACCATTACTATATCTCCGAGTTTAAAGCTTCTCTTCTCCTTGCACCATTTCTGTCTTTCTTGCATGAGGGGTAAGTGTTCCAGGCACCAGCGTTTCCAGAATAGGTCTGCCATGTATTGCACCTGTTTCCATCGGCGTCTTACGTACAGGTCCTTCTTGTCAAAAACTCCAGGGGGCAGAATTGGCTTGGTTTTTAAGAGCAAGATGTGATTTGGGGTTAGAGGCTCCAGGTCTTGAGGGTCATTTGAGACTGTTGTGATTGGTTGACTGTTCAAAATTGCCTCTACCTCACATAAAAGGGTTTGTAGCCCTTCTTCATCCAAAGTCTGCTGCTTCAAAACAAAATAGAGAACCTGCCTCACAGACTTTATCAGACGCTCCCATACTCCTCCATGGTGGGATGCTCCTGGGGGGTTGAAACTCCACTTTATGCCCTTTTGCAGCAGAGTTTCCTGAATTCTATGCTGGTTCAGAATGGAGAGGGCTTCCTTTAACTCTCTCTGAGCTCCAACAAAATTGGTCCCATTGTCAGATCTTTTATGTTTCACTTGACCTCTTCTGCATATTAATCTTCTCAACGCGTCGATGCATGGGTCTGTATCAAGTGAGCTTGTCGACCTCAATGTGCACAGCTCTGCTTGTCATGTACGTGAACAGCACTCCGTGCCTCTTTAATGTGGTACGTCCTCTTTTGACTTGAATAGGGCCAAAGTATTCCACACAAACATTGGTAAATGGAGGCATGTCTTGCTCAAGCCTTTCCTGTGGTAAGTCAGCCATCTTCTGCTCTTCAACTTTGGCTCTTTGTCGTCTGCACAAAACACAATCTCCCAATATTTTCCTTACAGCATAGTTGGTTTTTATTATCAAATACCTCTTCCTAACTTCAGAGAGGATGTGGTTTCTTCCTCCATGTCCAGTTCTTTCATGCATGTGCCTTAATATGAGAGTTGACACATGACAGTTTTGTGGCAGTATGACAGGGAACTTAGTTTCTTCTGGCATAGCTGCCCTCCTCAGGCGTCCTCCCACTCTTAGCACTCCATCCTTTAACACTGGATCAAGTTTGTAGAGGCTGCTTGTATTTTTGACACCTCGTTTTGTTGTTAGCAGTGCTGTCATTTCCTCTGGAAAACACCGTCTTTGGGTTTGGCCTATGATGGAGTTTTCTGCCTTCTCAATATCTTCCAGAGTAATGGTCTGTCCACCCAGTTTAGCCTTCATGTTTTCTATTTTCTGTTCAACATTGCTTTTGTTTTGAGCATCGGTGTTGGAGTCATTTAAAGTGGAAATAAGCTCTTTTCTCCTTTGAACGAGCCGTTTCAAGCCTTCTTTGAACTTCAGGATCCATGCTACTGCAACTTTCAGTTTTCTCCAGCTGGATAAATGCATGAGTAGCTTGCCTGTAGGATTTTCTGTGACTATAACTGTGTTGATAATAGCATTTCTTTTGACCTCTAAATCATCGCGGGAGAGAGAGATGGATTCCAGGGGAAACAGCGGCCAGTCCTTTTCTGACTTCCAGAGCATTTCTGGGCCATGGATCCATGTTCTGTTCTCCATAAATGTGTCAGCCTTTTTTTCCTCTAGAGGCGACATCAGCAGGATTGATCTTTGTGTTCACATAGTGCCATTGGGTTATCTCTGTGGACTCCCTGATGATGGAGATCCTGTTTGCAACAAATGTGTGAAACCTTGTGTGTTGGTTTGCAATGTATTTGAGCACAGATGGCTATCAGTCCAAAACTGAGAGCTTTCCAACTGTAGTTGCAACTCTGTTCTGAGTAATGTGTCCACTCTTGTAGCCATCACTGCAGCAGCAAGCTCCATCCTGGGGATTGTGATCTTCTTGAGAGGAGCTACTCTTGCCTTTCCCATCATGAATGCCACGTGAATGTTGTTATTGTGGTTTACCAGTCTCAAGTAGCTCACTGTGCCGTACCCCTGCTTACTTGCATCTGAGAAATGGTGTAGTTTTGCTTGGATCTGTTGGCCAAAGTCATTGGACTTGGTGCACCTTTTTACCTTGAAATCAGTAATCTTCTGAAGATCTAGCTTCCATGTAACCCTACTTCTCAGGTATGTTCTCATCCCAGCCGTAGCTAGTGCTACACAGCTCTTGTAATAGCAACTTGGCAGGCAGAGTGAAGGGTGCAAGGAACCCAAGAGGATCATAGATGGAGCTCACTATAGATAATATTCCTCTCCTTGTGTGTGGTTGTGGCTTGATGCTGACATTGAATGTAAAATGGTCCTCTTCCACACACCATTAAACTCCAAGTGCTCTCTCAGTTGGGAGTGGATCTCTGTCCAGGTTCAGCTCCTTCACTTCTTTAGCTCTGTCAGCTTCGGGAATTGAGGACAGCTCCCTGCGACTGTTGCTTATCCATTTAGAGAAGTGGAAACCTCCCATCTGACATGCAGCTGTGAGCTCTTTGGCCAGCAGGATAGCTTCTTCCTCTGTAGCAACAGACTTTAGGCAGTCATCCACATAGATGTTTTTCAGTATTGTGTCAATCACTTCAGGTCTGAAGTACTTCCTATTATCCATTGCTGTTCTTTTAAATGCGTAGCTAGCGCAGCTGGGTGATGACACAGCGTCAAAGAGATGCAAACTCCTGCGGTACTCAGAAGGGGGAAGGCTTGTGTCCCCACCAGGCCAACAAGAATCTTAAAAAGTCTGTATCTTTTTCGGGCACCTTGACTTGGTGAAACATCGCTTGGATGTCCCCCATCATTCCTATTGGCTCCTGGCGGAATCTGGTTAGTACTCCTAAAAGGCTGTTAGTGAGATCAGGACCCTGCAGCAGTTCGGAGTTTAAGGATGTGCCTTTGAATGATGCTCCACAGTCAAAGACCACTCTGAGTTTTCTTTTCTTGGGGTGGTAGACCCCATGATGAGGTATATACTAGACTTTACCCTCCTTTTGCTTAGGCTGCCCCTGTGGCACTTCTTCAGCATAACCTTTGTCAATTACATCACTGAGAAATCTGGTATATTCCTCATGAAATCATGCATTCCTACGAAGCTTTCTTTGCAGGCTGGAGAGAAGGCGATTATCTGGCATTGAAACATCATTCCTCCTGAAAGGTAATCTTAGACTTTAGTGTCCATCCACAATGTTTGAGTCTTTTGCTATTTGCATGAATTGCTTGTCCTCTGCTGACATTTCTTTTGTGTCCCGATAGGTCTTTTCACTGAAGTCTGTGTTGTATTTTGTGATCAGTAACTCCTGTAAATTGACCAAAGAAATTCTGTTCACGGAGGCGGTATTGCTGTCCTTTGCGATTCCTCGTCTCAACGGGCCATTGACCACCCATCCCAGTAAAGTCCTGCATGCGTATGGGCCTTCTCCTTGGCTATTAATAATTTCTAGTGGTTCCATAACTTTGGGTGCATTGATACCAATCAACATGCCGATTTCTGCATCAATGGTAGGGAGTTTGATTCGACTGAGGTATGGCCACATTGATAGATCCTTTTGATTGGGAATGTTATGTTTGGTGACAGGAATGATTTTCTGGGTGTAGATTTCTGGGAGAGGGATGAACCTGTTGCCATGTAGCTCACTCACTTCCAGTCCTGTGATGATATGACTGCTCACTGTCTTTTCTTGGCCCATGGTGCGAAGAAGGATGTTTGTTTTCTTTCCTGACATGTTAAGCTGGTTCATGAGCTTGCTTGTGCAGAATGAAGCTGTACTTCCAGGGTCAAGGAATGCGTACGTTTGAATAATTTGATTTCCTTTGTTAGATTTTACATTAACAGGCACAATAGTTAACACACACTCTCTTCCACTTCACCAGCCCCAATATGCCCACATGCTTTTAGAATAGCCTTCTCTCCGGTCCTTGAGGTTTCAGACCTTTCACCTCTTTCCAATTTTCTTTCCTTTTCTTTTCCTATATGGAGCACAGTAGGGTGAGATTGGTTGCATACTTTACATGTTAAGCTGTTATTGCAGTTTTTGCTCATGTGACCTGGTACAATACAACCAAAACAGATTTGTCTTTCCTTTCTGAAGCTTATCTTTTCTTTGTGCATTTTCTTTTTGAGTGAGAAACATGCATCCATTGTATGTCCACTAAACAATACAAACAGGAAGCTTGGGAGGTGCTGCTGTGAAGCTGGGGAGATGTGGACTGGAAGTCAATGTTTGTAATACTGGTGGCAAAGCTGCTGCTAGTGGATTTTGGCCTCTTGTTAATACTTGCTTTGAAGCCCAGCTTTGCTGTGTTGAAAGTTCGGTCCTGTATACAGCCAAAGACAGGGTCTGTTAATATCTTTACATGATGCTCAATGAACTTGACAACATCGCTGAATTTGACCTTGCTGTGCCGCCTTTCCATTAGCCTGTAGACTTCTGACCGCCACCTCTCTCTGAGTTTGTATGGTAACTTTGTAAGCAAGGATTTAAGATTTGAAGAAAGATCCAATTCCTCCATGTAGGTGATTTCCTCCATTGCATTACAGCATCCTCTTAAGTAAAATCAAAAGCCTGTAAAGCCTTGGGGTCCTCAGGTTTGATTTGAGACCATGATAGGGCTTTTTCAATGTATGCGTTAGCAATTTTAAACTCATTACCATAATGTTCTTGAAGAAGTTATTTAGCCTTTTGGTATCCCCTTTCTGGATCCATGTATAGGCAGGTTCTGACCAGTTCATGACACTGCCCCCTGGTGTACTGTTCCAAATAATACACCAGGGGGCAGTGTCGTGAACTGGTACTATAAAATACTATAATCTAAGGAAAATGGCTCCTACAATCATATTCCATTTACTTGTATAAAGACTCTTGCACTATTTTTATTTCATTTGTAGTTACTGGCACATTTCAAAACATTCTGTTGCACTACTTTATCTGTTTTATTAGTTGTATTTCCTATATATTCCTGTTGCACTGTTGGAGGAGCCTGGGACTTCAGATTTCCATTGACACATCTACACTGTAGCTGCTGTGACAATAAAGCCCTGAATTGAAATACTGTAAATGCAGAGGGGTGTAGCTAGTGCCCCCTCGACACATAGACTGATCCTGTTTTTTGTCCATGTCTGATTGGCTTAGTGCTTTCGCGACTGCAAAAAGAGGTATTACTTGATTTCATGTTGACAACATTGAGTATTTGAGCTTGCTAGAAGGGTCTGTTTTATATTCAATGGAGGTCTTATTTACTGAAGTATTTCAGCGTAACCGAAGATTGTTTGGCCTCTCAATCTTGATTGACGATTCCGCCCCCACCTGCTAAATCCTATTTCCAAATCCTAAAAAATAAATGTAATAGGATGCATGAAGCTATACTTGTATTTATGAGTTCAAAGTTCCCGTGTTTGCGATAATACTTTGTATTATGGTAAGGAATAATGATTCCTAAAGATTGATGTGATGTTATGAAGGTGCTCTATCTGCATTAATTGATGAGGTATTTTGACTCTGAGCTCTGCAGCCATGTCACGGGAGAGTTAAAGACAACCAGCACCGATCCTTTAAACTGTGCAGCAAACCTGTAACACCTAATCTCACTGAAAAGTAAGAATTACAGTCTTTGATGTTTATAACTTTGTATAGTTTCTCATTGAAGGGTATTAAAACAATTATATTATCATTATTGTAACAGGCAGGCTTTACCAGCTGACAGACATTTAGAAGCTTATATGGGAATGATTCTGTATTAAATGTCATATGTTCCAATTCCACTTTATAGTCTGCAACCTTAATCTATTTAGCATAAACTCACCATGGCCGTATGAGACTTGATTCATAGCATTCATATGTAGTGATGAAAGAAAGCACTATACTGTATCGTGCAGGGGTCAAGATGCATTTAGTTAACCAATGATCTGTTTAACTGCATTTCAAAGCACAACTAGAAAATGCATTTCTTGCAGAAAATGCGTAAGAATGCTGTAAACTGTGAACATTTGTGGCTGAATTTAGCTGAAAATGCAGAAAAAGCTGAATATGTTATTAGCTGAATGGTAGCTGCTTTTAGCTACAGAGACCAAGTAAGTGTGTTGCTGAACTTAGTGGAGAAATGCAGAAAAGTGAAATGATTTAAATCAAAATGTTACAGCTCAAATGCATTGCAATAACTTGAAAGTGAAATGTTAAACTGGAAGAGTAGAACAAATAGTGAAGAAGCTTAATATTTTAAAGAAAAGGATTAAACAAGGTATAAACAACAACATGTAAAGCCTCAATGTGCTGAAATAGCTGAATAAGGTAATAGTTTTTTTTTAAATATATATATATATAGTTTTTTTTCAGTTATAAAATAAACAGACATTGCTCCAGATAACAGAACATACAACAAAACATGTAGCAACAGACAACTAAACAAAACATAACGGGGGGGGGGGGGGGGGGGGGGGGGGTGCAAGGATGAGTTCCTAAGACAGCTGTTTGTGACATACACAATACATTACACAGGAGATGCCATATTGACAGGGTCAGATAGGAGATAGGAGATAGGGGAGCTGCGGACAGTGAACCGCAATCCTCCTGTCTCCCCTCAAAATCCCCCAGCAAAGAAGCTGTACGCTCCATGTTCCGTAGGTCCAGATACTCCCTCAGCCATGAGTCCCTATAAAGCAAGCTGGTTTGCGTTCCTTCCAGTTAAGTAGGATGAGTCTTTTTGTGGCTAAACAGCCCATTGTCCAGAGCCGATCGGCAGTCCTTGCAACATTGCCATCTGGCTTGAGACCCAGTGGGCATGCAATGGGACATGTAGGGAAATTAAATTGTAAAGATTCAGACATTAATGATATTACTTCTGACCAAAGTTTTTTTTTTTTTTTTTTACCGCTGGGCATTCCCAGAGTAGGTGCAACAATGTACCTCGCTTGCCACATTCATGCCAGCATAAGTCTCTGTGTTTATTGTCCATCTTGGATTTTGTAACAGGGGTGATGTATGCTCTATTGAGAATTTTGAACTGTATGATCCTGAATCTTACCCATTTAGAAGAGAACATAGCTGACTGCCAAATGGAGTTCCATTGCAAAGCAGACCGAGAGATATTCAAGGCATGCTCCCAGGAAAGTTGGACAGGAGAATAGGTATTCGGGGCAGCCCTAGATAATCATTTATAAATATTAGAGACCACACCTGATGATATGATTGCTTTCTTGAGGCGCTGGTCCTCTTCCATACATGAAGCAGGCATGGCTCCCTCCTTACATTTTGTACTAATAATAGATGCTAGTTGTGCATATGATAGAAGAGATGAGTCTGAGAGACCATACTGATTTTTGAGTTGTTGAAATGGAAGGGTTTGGTCTCTATAAATCTGTCCAATTGTAGTAATACCAGCCTTCTGCCAGATATTATTACTTAAAGTGCCTCCTCCTGCAGAAAGACAGGGGTTACTCCAAATGGGGCAAGATGGTAAAGAGAGCCCCTCTATATTGAGTCTCCTGTGCAGTTGCTCTACAATAGAGCATGAAAAGCGGACGATGGTATTATCCATTGGGGGTGGTGGTTTTGGGCAGTACCACATTGATGCCAGAGATATGTTTTGGTTTACAGACATGATGGATTGCTCCAGCCATTACCAACTGCCTACCGGAGAGGCACTTTTGTACGCCCACGATAATGGATACTTTGCATTGAAGGACAGATAATACTGGAATACATCCGGGACTCCCAAACCTCCCATTGATCTTGGAATGATCAACTTATTATGTGCGATTCTGGGTTTTTTATTATTCCAAAGGAACTGAGTGAATAGGGATTTGATATCTTTAAACCATTTTAGTGGGAATTCAAGAAGGATAATATGAGAAAGCCTTGGGAGAACATTCATTTTCAAGGTTTCTGCTCTGCCCCATAGAGAAAGTGCTATGGCCATCCATCTGTTGATGTCCTCCTTAATGGACTGGAAAATAGCAGGGCCATTAAGGCTAAAGATTTTAGAGATGGGAGAGACGATGTTAATTCCCAAATACCTCATTCCATTTGTTTTCCAAATAAAGGGGGTGTTCATTAGGTTGTGCTTATGAGTTAAGTGGGATTGCTTCACTCTTGTTCTAATTTATCTTATATCCAGAGAAGCTGCCAAATAAATGTATCATATCAAGAACTGCGGGTATAGAGAGTGCTGGCTTGCTCAAAGTAAGAAGTATATTGTCAGCGTACATATTTAATTTGAAATCGTGTCCATGAATGTTCACACCATGTATGTCACCGTTAGAGCAAATTGCACAGGCTAATGGTTCTAGAGCCATAATAAAAATGAGGGGACTAACTGGAAACCCTTGCTTCACACCACGGTGTAAGGGGAAAGGTTTTGAGAATAGTCCATTAATTTTAACAGAAGAGAAGGGAACGCTATACAAAGCCTTTAACCAGCTAATCAACTTGGGCCCAAAGCTACATTTTTTGAGCGTGTAAAATAGATATGCCCATTCTATTTGGTCAAAAGCTTTCTCAGCATCTAGTGATGCTGCAATCATTGGCAAATTGCTGGAGCTTGCTTCAAGGATAATCTGAAAAACCCTCCTCATGTTATTTGATGACTGGCGGCCTGGAATGAAACCTACCTGGTCTAGATGCACTATAGATGGAACCACCTTCTCCAAACGGAGTGCCAGTATCTTGGCTAGAATCTTGTAGTCACAGTTTAAAAGGCTTAAAGGGCGTGGTTACCCATCAAAGAAGGATCTTTGCCCGGTTTAGGCAACAATGAAATAATGGCCCTGCTCATGGAGGGAGGCATGGCTTCAGATTCTAATATTTCATTTAATAACAACAGTAAATATGGTGAAAGCTGTTCTTTAAAACATTTATAGAACTCTGTTCCAAAACCGGTGGAGTTTTTCCTGATGCCATCTTCATGATTGCGTTTTCTATTTCATTTTTGGGAAACAGGTGTATCCATAGCATATCTGTCAGCCAAGCTGACGCTAGGGAGGTTGAAACCCCCGAAAAAGCTATCTAAGGCTTCTTCATTCAAGTAATTTTTTGTGCTATATAATTTAGAATAATAATTCTTGAAAGATTCATTGATTTTGGCTGCATCACACTGTAGCCTGTCATGCTCATCTCTGATAGCTGGAATAATCTGTCTGTTTTCTATTTGTTTCAATCTATGAGCTAACATTTTCCCTGCTTTGTCTCCGGATTCAAAGTATGTTCTTCGTAAACGAAGAAGAGCAAAAGCTGTCTCCTCATGTACGAGTTTCTGCAAATGAGTCCTAGCGGTGAGAAGTGAGTTCCTTAGATCTAAATTGGATGGGTCTAGCTCAGTGTTTGTCAAACTTTTTCATACCAAGGACCACTTAACCAATAAGAAAAACACTCGCGGACCACCTAACTCCACAAATATCAAAAAACACATCGTTTTTCTAGAACAGATACAAATCGCATGAAAATGGTACAAACAAGTGGCAACATGTGTGATGAAGGTGTTGCGATGGGCTATATCATGCAATCGAAAGTGAAACTTAACCTTGCTCCATTGCGGAGATATTCCCGTGAGAGTGCGGGAAACTGAAATGTATTTCTAATGTGAAATGTTACCAATATACTCACGGACCACTAGGGGGCGTTCATGGACCACCAGTGGTCCGCGGACCACACTTTGAGAAGCACTGGTCTAGCATATTGAGTTTAAAGTTTAATTGGGATTTCACCTCTCTGCGCTTTTTATTCTCTGCCGAGGAGCAACTAATTAACCAGCCCCTGTATGTTGCTTTGAAAGCCTCCCAGACATTGGCAACGCTTGGTACATAATTTAGATTGATCTCAAAGAAAAAAAAATGTGGTCTTTAATGAACAGTGTACATTTTTCATTTTTGAGTAGAGATGTATTAAGTCGCCACTGTTTGGATTTTCAAGGGTTGCTTGGAGGTAAAAATGTGACGGATACATGATGATGCATGATCACTTAATAATATACTATACATTTTGATCTCAATAACATTCTGGATCAAATTTGAAGACATCATTATGTAATCTATCCTTGAGTAGGAGTTATGCACACCGGAATAGAAAGAGTACTCTCGGGCATCTGGGTGCACTAGGCGCCACACATCTGTAATACCGAGCTCGATTGGAAGTCCCTCAACGCGGCGGAAATGTTTTTATCTGAAGGGAGAGGGTGGCTGGATCTATTCACTATAGGGTCACAGACAGAGTTGAAATCGCCACCTATAATAAGAGGACCCTCTATGGACTGCAATATCTTTGGGCACAGCGAGGTAAAGAATTTAGATTGTAAACTATTTGGAGCATACACATTCACTAATGTCACCATTTCATTCTGTAGCAAACCTGAGACAATTACATATCTTCCCTCTTGATCAACATGTACATTGGATGAGTTGAAAGGCATATTCTTAGAAATTAAAATACTGATTCCTCTACTAGCTTTTCCTCCAGGGGAAGAGAATATCTGCCCTACCCAATTCTGTCTTAGTTTTTTAGATTCAATCGCATTCAAATGAGTCTCCTGTAGCATAGCAATATCACAATTTAGAGACTTTAAGTACAACAAAATCTTATGTCTTTTGATTGGATTCTGAATTCCACAAATAATTGTGTTCAATTGTGTATCCATTTAAGTAAGGTAACAATCATATCGGACGCCCGGCTAGTATTTTGGTCAAATTGGAAGGGTGTCATCCACGCATCAAGGGAGGGGAGGGGAAATATATAAACAGCAACACAAGACCGTAGACCAGGGGTGGGGAACCTTTTTCCTCTCAAGGGCCATTTCAATTTTTACAACATCCTTCGAGGGCCGTACAAATGATTGAACTCAACGTGTGCTTAAAAAACTCAAATCACAGCCCATTCATTTCGCGTTTCTTTCATGCTGTGCAAAGAAAAAGCAACCTCTTAATCCAGATATTTGACCATGACCCGCGCATTCATGCACCGTGGCATGACCACCAAAACAGAAAGATATGGACACAAGATGTGTGCAAATGTATTTAGTTTCATATCCATGTGGACATGATTTAAGTGGGGTGGGGGTGGATCTAGGGTTGCCACCTTTCAGAAATAGAAATAAGGAACACCCCTCACGCCGCACGGGTGTCCGAAACTCCTGAAATGCATAGAAATATATCTATTTTTTATATGAACCAAAATGCTTTGATTTAAATAATTGACATGATTTCACATACCATAATAGCCTCTGGGCCCTGGGGTCACTTGGTGGTCAGTAAGGAAGGGGTAGTCAAGAAAGCATTTACTGTAGTCATACTTAGTTTAAAGTGCTTTATTAGCAATGAACTTGTAAACTTGTATGTTTAAATACATACTGTGCATAGGCTGAACTAGCCTGAACCGGAGAACAGCACCTAAATTAAATAAGCTACAATAGAATGTGCTTTAAGTGTAACATTTGAACCTGAGCATAGCCATAGTAAATTAAACAAAGCCTGCCTGCATAGGGCACGTTAACTGAAACAGAACAGCACCTAAATTAAATAAGCTACAATAGAATGTGCTTTAAGTGTAACATTTGGGAACAATTAAACTTAAGGCAGAAAACAATGAAATGAAACACACTTGTAAACGTGTTACGGGTGATTAGACTGACCTAGGCTGAACTTGAGCATATGCTAGTCTGTATTATATGCATATAAAGTGCTGTAACAGCTGTAACAAAGCCTGCCTGAGGACTCTTTTACGAATCATCTTAAAATGAAACACTTTTGTGAACCTGTTATGATTATCTGATTGAACAAAATGACAAATGAAAAGATTGATAACATCACTCCCTGAGCCAAGTCTGAACCTGGCCGCATACCCTCTGCTTCATAACTGGGAGCCACCAGTGGAGTCAAGATACGCCTAAAGAAAGTGCATAACATAAAACTAATAAACAGATAAAAAATAAAGTGCATAGCTTCCCTCAACTCCTTTATGTCCTTTTTTTTGTTAGAACAGGTTTAAACAGTCCCCTCTCTTCCTCACTTCTTCTTCCAGGAGTACTTCTTGTTACTTCTTGCAGCACTGAGCAGCTCCTTGTCTTTCAGAGCTGTGGTGTGGAACTCTGGACAGGTCTGCTCAAAGTTCAGAGTAATGAGGAGCTCACTCCTGATGAGCTCCACTGAGCACCTGCTCCTGCAGTCACTCCACTTGTTGGTCATTCTGGAGAAGATCCTTTCCACGTATCCAGTGGATGCTGGGATGCTCAGGATGTGTCTCATGATGGAGAGCATGTTGGGCACATCCACTTCTTTAAACACAGCCATCCACCTCACAGCCACACCCTTGGACTTCCATGCATCAGAATATTCTTCTCTGAGCCTCCTCAGGATTGTATTGGCTGTGGTGCACTCATCGTAAAGCTCATTCATCTTCAATTTATTGATGAGGTTGAGTTTGGTAGCCACCTTCTCAATTTGATTAAAGGTCAGGTTGTCATGTTGGAGTAAGAGAGGCTGCAGTGAGAAGAGCCAGTTCTCTTCGGAGAAGTCGAACCATTTCTCAACATGTGAAATGGCTGTATTGAGGAATGCAGTGAATTCGCCCCTTGCCATGTGTGCGTCATGAGGGAGGAGGCGCTGCAGCTTTTGCCTTGTTAGGTACCCATGGAACTGGTCGTCTCGTCTCTGTATGAGCTTTTGCCTGAATTCATCCATGATGGAATACAACTCAACACAGGTGGTTCTATTGCTCTCCAGGCTCTTTACTACTTCCTCAAAGAGGGAGAGTATATTGTTGCAGAAAAGAAGGTAAATATCCACAATGTCTTCATCTTCCACAGTTGAGTCTCTGTTGAGCTTTAACAAAGCTTGCACTTGCTTGGGACACTCGTCTCCTAGACTGATGAAGTACGACTTCAGTGCAGTCCAGGTCTGCATCAGCCGATGGATGGCTGGATTGAGGGAGAGCCACCTGGTTGTCACATGTCATAGGATCTCTTGGAATTCAACGTCACAAAACTCACAAAATTCTTTGAGTGACTCTCTTCTTTTTGCTGAAATGGAGAAGTGGCCATAGACCTTCAGCACAACATTCTCCACATCTACAGTAAGCTTGTCAAGGGCGTGCTTCACTGTGTTGTGCACTATGTGGGCATGGCAGTTTCCTCGCAGCAGATCGTTTTGTTTTCTCTTCAGGTTGGTGAAAACAGAGTTGTGAATACCATAATTGACATTTGTGTTGTCAGCACTGAATGCAGTCACTTGATCCATTGACAAGCCAAATTTCTCAAGGGATTGTTCCAGGAGAGCTACAATCCCAGCAGCTGACTCATCTGGATTCTCTATGAAGTCCAGCATTTTGTTGGTGACACCAGACTCTGGAGTGAAGTACTGGACAGCAAGGGGAAACATCTTCCTGTTCCCTTTATTGGAAGCATCGGTCTGTATGGAGAATGGGAGGGGTGGTGATGTTAAGATCTTGAGAACATCACCCACTGCCTTCGGGGCCAGGACGTCTTTCACCAGTGCCTCTTGCTTTGTTCTCCCCAAAGTCATCTTCTTCACCATTTTGGAATCAGATAGAGTCTTTTGATTGAGCTTGTGTCCACAGTCAGCACTGTTGTAGCTGAGGTTATGTTTTACTGTGTGGTATACCTGTGTCACCTCAGCTGCAGTAATCTAGAGGGGGGAATGGGATGATGTCAGATTATTACTTTCATATTGTTGTCACTATTTATTTTATTTATCAATCAATCAATCAATCGTATTTATTCACAGTAGGCCTATTTATTCACAGTATTTATTTGCTGTTAATCTATTAGGAATAATTTCAAATGAGCAGCATTAGCATAACAACATAAGAGTTCTGATTCTGAATCAGAGATGTTCTTTATGGTTACATTTCATTCTATATTGATAATATTAAATACACGTTTATTTAATAGACTTTAAAATCATATCGGTATGATATGGGACCAGGGGTGGGTAGAGTCTCTACCCACCCCTGGTCCCATATCATACCGAATCAATCTCAGGAGATGTTTCAGCTATGAAGAACTGTGACACTGGTGCTTGGCTCCTTTGTGTTCTGATATTTCTTGAGTGGAGATCCCCGGCTGCGTGCTGTTTGACATCAGACAGCCCACCGTGCGACACTGAAAATGTTCTGCGACATGCTTTGCAATTTGCCTTGTAGTCATCTTCAGGGACCCTATCAAGCCACTGGTTTGCCTCTTCCCATTCTCGTCTGTATTTCTGTTGTCGGTGTTTCCTCTTTTGAGGATGAGGTGGCGTATCTGAAGACATCTTGCATTTGTTTTTAAAAATCACGCCGCGACAGAGCGGCGTAATGACGTAACGTAGCGAGCGTAACGACGACAGGCAGCGCAAAGGGGCCGGGCCGGGCTGACAGGCAGACAGACAGGATTTGGCACAGAGGCAGAGCAGAGAGGAGAGTCCGCGGAAGGTCTTGCCCACCTCCCGCCAACATATTTTGCTGTTTTTAATATTTCCTGTCCTTTATTTTGTTCATTATTGTTAGTTCAGTGTTCACGTGTGTGTGTGACAGACGTGCATGGGACAGATTGTGAAAATACGGGACAAACTGCGTTCCGTATTGGTTCAATACGGAACGCAACATTTAATTCCCAATTACGTAACAAATACGTATTTCAAGGAACGGGTGGCAAGTCTAGGTGGATCTAACCTCATCTAGGGGGGTTTGGGGGCATGCACCACCATGAAGATTTTTTTTAAATGTTGAAGTTAAAAGCATCAATCTGGTGCACTTTGAGAGCAACATGAAGAGATCTATGGATACATTTCTCAACACCCATATGAAACAGAACTGGAAGCAGATTTTTTTCTTTATGGATATTTTACAAATCAATTCCCTTTTAAACTGTATTCTTGTTTATTAATAACAACTTTGTTTTACTGTCATATTAGTATTGTATACCTGTTTACTTTATTCTCTTATTTTTCTATAACTATAATGATCATATAAAGATGTGCCTTTACCTCACTGGTTGGAGAAAAAGCTTCTTATATTCGTTAGCATAGCTAGCTAACCAGATGCTAATAACAACAACGTTATTGACTGTATGATCAGTATGACAGATGAACAGATCGCCACTGGGCTTTCAACTAAAGACACAGCCACGCAAAAACTGCGGCATGTGTACAGCTCCTTATGGGTATTGCAATTTGTGAAGTCCCGGCCCGGAGCCGCTTTCTGGTGCTCTCCGTTAGAACTACACTCCCGTCAGACAAGACATATACCACGTGATGACACGTTAGGCTCGTGTTGTGTTCAAGGACCTTTACCTTGGCCAGGAAAAACAAGCTTGTTTAATTATTTTGCGGTCTAGATTTCTTGAATTTTTTTCTTTTTTGCGTGTGTTTATAAATTACCCCGAGGACCGTACCAAATGGTCTCGCGGGCCGTATACGGCCCGGAGGCCGGAGGTTCCCCACCCCTGTCGTAGACAATACAACACAAGATTACATAAAAAACATAGAGATCCTACCACCCTTCCCCCTAACAATACACACATACACAGAAAAACTAAAAATATATGGCCAAAAGGCAATAAGACGGAAAATACATTGAGATGGTCCTCCATCTCTATCCGTGAAGAAAAGGAAGAGCCGCGGAGCTCAGGTGCTGAGAGGTAATCCAGTCCTTCAATAGGCCTAATCATTTGTCTGCCATTAACCAAAAGTTTGCTAACTCGTTGGGGGTTTCATTACAGTATAGCCTGCATCAAAATCATAATGAGGGTGTGTGCGACTGTGAGTCAGTGTATGTGCGGGTATGCGTGTGCATCAGTGTAAATGATTGTGTGTGTGCGTGTGCGTGTGTGTGTGTGTGTGTGTGTGTGTGTGTGTGTGTGTGTGTGTGTGTGTGTGTGTGTGTGTGTGTGTGTGTGTGTGCGGTGGGGGCGTAGGCCGACTCACAGTCTTGTGGTAATGTCACATCCCAAATAAATCAGGTCTCTTTTCTTTTAGAACTTTCTCAGCTTCCTTGGGTTCTTTGAATATGAAAGTCTCCTCGTTGATGGTTACGATGAGTCTGGCAGGGTACAGGATGCCGTGACGTAGGTTTTCTTTGTGCAGTATGCTACGGAGCTCTCTGTATGAATCCCGCTGGCGCTGTATCTCCATTGGGAAATCCTGAAACATGCGAAGATCATGTCCGTCCCATGTCAGCTTTCCTTTAGCAGACACCAGCATCTTAAACACCTCGTTCTTATCGCTCCATCTGAGAAAACGTATGATGATATGCCGCGGAGGGTGCCCAAGGTCCGGGATGGGACGCAGAGCGCGGTGGGCACGCTCTATCTCAGGTGCAGGGATTGTGTCACTCAGCTTCAGGAAGTGTGGGGAGATGCCACCGGCTTCTTTACCCTCGGGGAGGCCGGCTAGGATGTGTTGAGATCTCCATATCAAGTGAATACTTAAAACGAAAGTTAATTATAAATCAAATATGATCAATCATATTCTTGTATAAACCCATAATGAAAATGCTTGTTGATGGTTTTTGAATATGTATGTATGTTTACAATTTTATCTGTTGCTGTTTTGATAACTTTGCGTTTTAAAAAGAGCGTGTTGAGATCTTCCTAGTATCTTGAATACTTAAAATGAAAGTTAGTTATAATCGAATATAATCAATTATATTCTCGTATAACCCACAATGAAAATGCTTCATACTTTAGGTTTTTCTATATTTACAGAATAAACAAAACAAAGTGGTTTGTTAAGTTGAGTGTAAGGCCTAGAATGATTTATGGGTGTCACTGATAAGGAAGAAAGCAGTTTCTTCCCTCTCCTCTCACAGCAGTACACAGGGAGGGGGGCTCCTGACTTAAGGAGAAAAACTAAGAGGCCCCCAAAAGGTGGTTATGTCATAGCCGAGAATAATATTTTGCAAGTCCTGCAGAGTAAGGGTCATGTCCTTTTTACACAAACATTGGAAGGTGTGTCTTATGACATAGCCATAGAATATGTCTGGTCATGTACATCAGAGGCCATCAGAGGCCATGCCCAGTTTCCACAAATATGGGTATGGAGGAGGTGTCTTTAGGTTTTTATATCCTGTTGTTGAGCATAAAGACACTGGCTTTTTGGAGAGAGCGAGAGAGAGGGTGGTTTCCCCTGGTATACTCTCTCCCGGTAAAAGCTCTGTCCCTCAGAGCTGGGTTAATAGCTCTCCGTAAGGTTCTCTCAAACTTGGTAAATATCTCTCGAATTTCTTTGTTGAAAGCTGAGTGAATTTCTTGGTGAAATTAGTGGAATGAATTGATGTTTGTTGAATGTTAGTACCCTGCAACCTGTGAGGAAAGGCTCTCCTAATTCATGCGGGACTAGTTGAAGTATACGAATGTGAATTGTGGAATGAATTGAATTGTGGAATGAATTGATGTTTGTTGAATGTTAGAACCCTGCGACCTGTGAGGAAAGGCCCTCCAAATTCATGCGGGACTAGTTGAAGTTGAATGTCGAAATGAGAAAATGAACTGTTTTGGTGAATGAAAGTTTGAATGTGCTTTTTATTATCACCGGTCATTTATGAGGTAATGCCTCTAAATTCTATCGGGAGATTTAAAAATCACAAACTGAATTGGGCAGTTGAAATTACAATTTTGGTAATAAATGTAAAGCTGTGAATTAAAGTTTCATATTAGAACATGATCACAGCATGATAGGTTTAGTTTGATTATAATGTTGTAAAGAGAGAAGGTAAAAATATAAGTTTGGACCTATTTTTCTCCAAATAAACTGATCCCACCTTTTGGATTGGGACAACTTAAAAGACATCTGCGCTCTCCTCTCCTGCTTCAAAGGTAAGATTGCACCCTGCCACACTCACACTTAGGTAGGGCCACACCTCATTTACTGATATCAAAATCCTTCAGGATCGCTTAAACAGATTTAAGAGAGTTGTCTGAATTGAAACAGCAGTTATTTGAACCTGGTTATTCAAGAGTTAATAGAGGTGAGATCTTGCTGACGTTGGTGGATCTGAGCCAACCAGTAAACTTACATAGACTCAATAACTTCGGTTAGGTCAATTAGTAGGTCAGAGTAATTTCCCGGAATAAATTATCAGGACCTCCCGACTCTTACAGATGAGATTATTTCTCCGACTTCCAGTAGCGTGGCGTGGGGAAAAAATTAGGGGAAGCCAATAATACGTCCTTTCTTTTGGGGTGGGGGGGTGGTGTGGTGGTCAATGTAATAACGTAACCAGATGAGTGATTACAGCGCCCGGTATCATTTTACACACATTTGTATCATACAGATGCAGGACTTACACACGCCTGTTATCTGACCGACAGGTCCGCACGCACTCTCCAGCCGAAACTCTAATAAGCATTCATTCACAAACTAAACCAGGAGAACTTTAACGTTTTACGTCCGGTTCGCTCCTTTGTTCCTATCTGTAAACGGCTCCAGTTTGGGCATTGGCCTGTCATCAGATTGTATTTGTTGTTGCTGCTGCAGCGGAAGTTTAGTCCAATTATTTTTGATTAAATACTCCAAATCTCCACCCTCCATAATTGCACTTGCTTCAGTTGCTTGCTACTTTCAAACGGCGGTGTAAGTGGTGCAGTGACGCTATCTATCTTCTATCGATTAGATTTATCATTAGAAAATTATAAAAGTAGGGTAGACATGTGGATATTATCCGACTGAACAAAACGTGCATTTACCTAACAGGTTCGTTTTCCACTGACCTTTTTTCGAGCTATTTTCCAAAATCCTATGGAGAAATCCCATTGCTTTTTTGTCGAGGGAAACCGAGCGCAGCTTACTTCCGCTTTTTGGGACTGCACCACTAAATTGATGCGATTTGATTGGATTGTGAGGCAAGGGAAGCCAGCCACCTCTGGCTTCCCTTGGCATGGCCCTGACCAATCACAGGTTGGCAGGGACATGATGTGAGCCTCATCTGATTGGTCAATCCCTCCATTTTTTTTCACCAAGGGAAGCACATTTCGCCTGGCCTCCTCTCGCAACAGAGTGCAATCTACTGTTTCACCATAACATCTAGAGGGGCGCTGTTTCAATATTTGTAAAATACTCAATGAGAATGGGGGAGAGACGGGCCGGCAGCAACACACAACAATGAATTTCCGAAACTAAGTGTTTTTATTTATTTATTAAAATTATAACTACAATCCGAAAAAACAGGGGAAGCCTGGCTTCCCTTGGCCTCCAGGAGAAAACGCCACTGCCGACTTCTAGCTTCCAGATCCAGCATTTTACCCTGGAGGGCCTTGACATCTTTGGACAGATCACCCATTGTCTTCCGTTGGGAATTGGCTTGATCCTCTATCTCACTAATACGCTTCTCTGCATTGTTTATTCTTTGAGAAGTGGCCTTAGAGTCTTTCTTCAACTGAACAATAGCCTTGTCCAGATTGTCAAACCTTAAGTTACAGGTTTCTTTAACGCTTTGTATTTCAGAAAGCAATTGACTAGCCCACTTGGGGACGTGTTCCTCTTCACCAAACATTTCCGCCCATGAGGCCACTGTCTTTCTTTGCTCTAGCTCTGGTCAAACTACTGCCGGGCATTTAAACGCAGATGTTTTTACACATTAATAGAACTGACTGCGCATTACACTTTGAGACTTTCAGTTTTGCTTAACCTGTTAAGCCCTGAGCCTGTTTTTCAGGTCTCAGGCTCGAAAATGACATTCCCAGAACAAATGACCATATCTTCCCTTCTAAAAGGGTTAAATGAATAATCTTTTTTCTCAAAGTAATGATAAACCTCTGAGTTGGATGTAGAAAAGTCAGAATCAAAATAGATGTTTTTTATTTTAAAGAGAATTCAGATTGAACATAGTAAAAAACCAGTGGTGAAGTGGGGATTTTTTTTACTGGGGGGATGCTATTTCAATTGGGTCATCCCAAACAATGCCACACAAGTGTGCAAGCTCAGTGCACACACAAAACGGGCAGACAGGTACACATAAACTACCGGTATGCTTAGTCCTACTTTAGTTACTGTACTGCAAAAAGCAGACGGCGCTGCGCTCAACACACACACAGACTCAAAACCATAAACACACTGGCACATAAGTTACATAAACCATTTATAGGCCTAAGTTGCATAAATGCTTGAGCTACAGTATTGCAACTAAGCAGACAGCACTGCTTTTTGCTCTCTCTCTCTCTCTCTCTCTCTCTCTCTCTCTCTCTCTCTCTCTCTCTCTCTCTCTCTCTCTCTCTCTCCACTTTCAAAATCTATTTAAAACTCATAACAAACAAAATTCCCAAAGTTGTTCTGAAATTAACTTATTAAATAAACGAAACGAAAAATATAGCCTTACATTGCAAATAAGCAGACAGCGCTGCTTTTCACACACACACACACACACACACACACACACACACACACACACACACACACACACACACACACACACACACACACACACACACACACACACACACACACACACACACACACACACACACACACACACACACACCTTGCGTTTTGAAGACTGATAAATCCGAAATGGATGAACAAACTTCGCAGCCAAGTTTCCCAGCTTTGCAGTCTATCCACGAGTATGCCTCTTGTTTGCTCCGACACATCTCCTCCGTCCATACCTCCGGGAAAGGTGAGCTTGAGCTAGCTAGGGGAACGTTGCTAGCGCAGCTAACGTTAACGTTAGTGCTAGAATTATCCACATCTTAAGGCTGGCTCTTCTGATGATGTAGTACTAGCAGCTTCACTTGTAGCTTCGGTGCTGCTAGCCTCTTTCTTCTTGTGAATTATATTCTTTTTAGAAAATAAGTCAAGTAAAACATGTTTGCCTGCCATTATAGAGCTTCTTTGTTAGCGTTCTTGGAGGAAAGAGCTAGCGCAAAATCGGCGGGCAGCTCGCAGCGGGGTCACGAGTGTAATGACGAATCATAATTTTTTAAGGAAATCGTTTTTATTTTTTATTATAATTACTGTGAAATGTATTATGTTTTTGTCAATATTACGACAAATACACACTTGCAACTGATAACATTGGCATTGATTTTATAGTTATTAGACGATTAAAAAAAAGATCATGCTCCAAATAAGTGGCGGTACGGTGTACACCACTGTAAAAAACTGTAAATCATAGTGTCCGTCCAAAAAAAATGTTTTACTTACAGTGAAAACTACCCTTGGATGATGGTAAGGTAGACTAAAAGCTTTAGGAATCCAAAGTACAACATATAATAAGTACCCTGTAACAAGATTGATGCAAAACAAGTGACATTTGACCATTTTAGAGAGGTTTAGCAAAAAAACTTCCACCTCTGAGGTGATTTGGGTGGAAATGGGGGTTTTACCGTTTCTCTGGAACCCATTGGTCGATTTTGGTGATTGACATCTCTTTCTGACCGTTAGATTCAATAGAATCGAAGGGGAATCTCCCCACACACACACATGGTAAAACAAAAAGGTGGGAGCTTCGCGCCAGAGTGAAGCTGTCTCTAGGTCTGACATCTCAAAACCGAAAAGCAGATTTATTGCTCATGGATTATCAGAAATCATTCAAAGTGACACAGACACATTGGATTAACCTATGGATTAACTTCAGCATCGTTTTGATCGTTTTAATGCCATTGAAGACCACTTTTGACTAAACTACCACACAGGTGAGCCATTTTGCCGTTTTTAGCTAACTAGCTCCATATGTTTTGATGTGTGTTCTTGTTATTATCTCCGATAATTCGTATAATTGAGTGATAATGAGGGAACCCCTCGATTCTGTGTCCCCTCACGATGTGAAACGATGGGTTGAGATGTGCAGAAAAGATAAATAATAAGGTTTTGTGAGTGAAGTTCGGTGCCGTCATCTGTTAGCATTTTTCGCTTGTTGCTAATTCAGAGGCTCAGCGTTAGCATTGTGGGGTTTCTTTTGAAAAAAAAATGTAAATGATCAGTTAGATGAGTTTCTTTCCGTTACATGGATATAAAACATTCATAGTTTATTAAATGAACATGCCTTCAGACACTGTTTCCTGCAAGATGTTGCAGGAGTCCCCCGTTACCGGGGTCTCTCGGGCTTAACAGGTTAAATCATAGTTAAAGGTGACCTATCATGCAAAATGCACTTTTGTACGTATTTTATACATGAATATGTGTCCCCGGTGTTCCAGGGAACTCACCAAGTGTCAGAAAACACAACCCTCTCTAATTTCCTCCATACCCAAATCTCTTAAAAAGGGGCTGCAACGGATCTGATACAGACTGATCCAGATTTGAACACTTCTATGACGTCACAGAAGTGGCGCTACGGCTATTGGGCCAACTCCACCAATCAGGAGGAGACAGCCACGGATATTGCCGTTCGAAAGCGCTGGAGAAGCTGTAGTATATATGCCAGGCCTGTAGATGGTGCTGTTCTCACAGAATCATCCCATGAAAAGACAGTGTTAAATTGAGCGAAATGAGGAATGGCTAAAATGCTAAAATCTGTTTGGTATTTTGAAAAATAAAAAGTATAAATATGCCTTACAGATGTAGCACTTCATTTCAGACGCCTACCCGTGCGGGTCCGTGATCTGCAAGGGGTGGGCCCCTGCTGAAAAGGAAAAACCCCCCGCAGGACTTGATACGCTCCCTTGATAAATAAATGTAATTTTAATGAAACCAGCTGCAATGGATCATGGATCCACCAGGGGGAGCCGTGAAAAGCTGCCACACTGGAACTCATGTGAAATAAACAGCTGATAGATATACAGGTATCTGATATAGTGGATATTTGTTAAGATCCATATGTCACGGATAGCATCATATTCTGTGCTAAATAAGAGACATATAATCATTTACAAAACATCCCCATGTTTTTATTTAACAAAATAATGTTGTTTAATTCACGTTGGTGTAAGTACAAAACCATCGCTATTTTTTTCATCAGGAAATGCAGCCCGGCTCAAACAAACGATTTTCAATCATCATCCTCACCATCATTTAATGTATATGTTCGCAAATTGAAATAAATGCACTAATACATGTAGTATAATCCACGTGAGTTTACAACAACAAAAATAATCGCTTTGTTTTTATATCACATCCTACCATAGGAAAATGCAGCACGGCTCTCACTACCGATAATCCTAATCCCACAGGCAAACAATAATATGTACAGTGTTAATAGTTTACTGTATTATTAGTGTCTAATATTACTGCTATAACAATCACACATTGAGTTGTTAAAATCAGACCGTTGTTTTTTTTTAAACAGTCTGAATGAAACGGCAGCTCTCAGGTGCCTCTCAGGTGTGTGTATCAGTGTTGGGACTAACGCGTTACAAACTAACGCATTACTGTAACGCAACTACCTTTTGCGGTAACTAATAACGTTACTACTTACCTATTCCCATTCAGTAACACCGCTATAGTTACTGTGATTTAAATGGGTTATACTGCGTTACATTATGTGATCCAACTGAACCGAATCTCCTTGCAGATGTAATTTACAGTTGAATACAGCGATGTCCTCTCACAGTACCATGGAAAAATGAAAGTGACCAGAGAGGAGTGATGATTGGTTAACACGGGGTAACATTTCAGGGTAAGCCAATCAGAGACAGAGTTGGGCGGGTCTTGCCTTTTGGGGAAAATACACACACACACATACACGGCAACGCCCACCACCAGCACACACACTATGGCAGATGCAAGTATCAGCGAGAGCAGCAGCGCATTTACAACTTGGAGATATAACCACTATTTTCAATTTGTGGGGATAAAGGACGCACAACATATTACGGTCAAATGTAAACTGTGTGCAGGACATAAATCATTGTCCACATCGAATAACAGCAATGCCAATCTCCTGAAGCACCTAAGTAATGTACATGGGGCTATAAAACTAGTCGCCAAAGACCCCACCGTCTCAACCACCGGCAGTGACCCAGATTGAGCAACACCATCTAAACAGCCAAAAAACGATTTTTTTGGAAATCGCCACATGTCACCCAGAGTCAACTAAACAGATTGATTGCTGAAAATAGTTTGTTTGTCTTCAGTGTCAGTCTGACTGTTTATTATTTATCTAATTGTTACTGCCAAAAGAGTGTAGTTCTTGTTTAAATGTTACACTGCCAAAATAGTGTAGTTGTGGTTAATGTGTACACTGTGGTGATTGACATTATTCACCCACGGATCTATGGGTTGGGGTATTGTTCTGCACGGACATTTTTGTGAACCGGACTTCCTGTTTCCACCGGTCTTCGCTTCCCGGGCATGAAGTTGTTTACAATGGTTTTCAGATGCTAAATAAAAGTCTAGCTTGTACCTTTGATACCCCGACTCCGACTCCCATCTCTCGGCACCACAACACTGCCAAAAGAGTGTAGTTGTTTTTATTTCATATTGCACTACTTAGAACTTGATTGTTGAGACTACAATAAAGATGCCTGCTTTATTGTTATTGCACAGATTACAGGTACTGAGACAACGAAATGCAGTTTAGCTTCTAACGGTGCAACAAGCAGTAAAGTGAAAAGTAATGTACATGATCTACAGAATAAAATATAGAATTAATTGAATGATGAATAAACAGTGAGGGGTATGAATACACTAGATATACAAAGCAGCCTGTGAGCAGTATTAACAGTGTGTATGAATATGCTAAGATATATAAAGTATGAAAACGGTAAGCAGTTCAAGTATAGTATAAAATATATGGATATTAATTTCATGATAAACATTGTGGAACATTGATGAAAAATGTGAATGGAAGTGGCGACACAAAACAACAACAAACTTTTGCCGAGCCAATGGAGAGTTTCATCAGCAGCACGGGGTACAAACCACCAATGAGCGCTCAGCTCGAGATACCAGCAAGTCGAGAGAGTGAATTATATCTGCATTTTCTCTTTTGAGAAGCCCCCACCCCCCATGTTGCCTATGCTGAATGCTGCAAACTCTTTGTTTAAAACTAATTGGCCATCGGAATGTGTGGAGTAAGTCTCCCAAGGGGGATGGTGGTCACATTCCACAGCTCTCCCCCCTCCTGTGATCTCCCAACCCCCAGTCTGTAGGTTTGTGTTCGCATATTTTAAACTGTCGCACTTTCAGTTTTTTCTATCGCGCATTGCCGGTATGAAAGGGTCTGTGCTGGAAATATCAAACATTCAATAAAAGTGAAAAACAATGAACAAGACTTAACTATGGAGCTATTTCAGGGTCATAAGTTTTGATCATTCAAAAAAATGCAATTTATTTGAAAGTTCAAGTTTTTATCCTGAACTTTGAAAAATACTATGATGTATTCAAAATAAAAATAAGTATTTGAAATAATTTTTCAGGTTGACTATTATTTTTATTCGGTTCAGTAATTTTTTTTGAATAAAATATTTATTTTCAGATTTCACTTTTATACATATTTTGATATTTGAATCCTTATTTTTTTCAGTTACAGATTTTTCGTTTTCAGATTCCAAACAATTATTTTTTCCGTTTCAAATCTTGTTTTTTCAGGTTTCACATTGCTTTTCACCTTCAGATCGTTTTTCACTTTCAGACCTTTTTTTTCGCTTTCAGATCTTTTTTTTCGCGTTCAGACTTTTGGCCCTGATGTTGCGTGGGGGGGCGGGGCTTAGCAAAGAGTAGTTTGGCATCCTGAGTGGCAGGCCTCCCCCTGTCATGTTGCCTTCAAGGATGTTAGGTAGCGCGAGAAATATAACTCAATACTTTCTATACACAATACTCCCGTGATTGGTGGTAAACTGATACCGGCGTCAAAGTTCCTTTAAGCAAGCTGTTTAGCATCGTAACAATCAAGGTATAAGAGCAATAAACTGTGCTAGAATGTGAAATTACGTATCCGCAATCAAGCATTGTCCTTCCCCACTTCCACGTAGCTCCATGAACGCAGCATAGTATTGGCTTGGTTTTTGCGATCAGAATCAGATTACCTTTATTCGTCCCACAGGGGATACATTTACATTGTTACAGCAAAGAAGAGCCAAAGACAGCTTAATGCTACCTAAAGCATGCATGAAAAAAGTATTAAAGATTAAAAAAAGAAATTATATATTTTAAAGTTACACATTTTACATAATACACACCATGTAACAGTTCTACGGATTTAGCAGCACAGTTTTTAACGGCATATATATTTTGCACATATTGCAAATATTGCACATAGTTGGTATTTATCAACAAGAGGTGTTATAGTCTGAGTTGTTTTGTGCGGGGTCTAGAGGCTGTGCTGGTTGTATAGTCTGACCGCTGCAGGAAGGAAGGACCTGCGGTATCTCTCCGTGAGACATTACATTGCATTTAGCTGACGCTTTTATCCAAAGCGACTTACAATAAGTGAGACAGCGGGGGATGGCGTCAGGTCCACCAGAACAACCTACTGGCTCGTTGCGGATACGTAATTTCACATTCTAGCACAGTTTATTGCGCTTATACCTCGATTGTTGCCAACTACGATGCTCAACAGCTCACTTAACGAAACTTTGACGCTGGTATCAGTTTTATTTCCCACCTATCACGGGAATATCGTGTATAGAAAGTATTGAGTTATATTTCTCGCGCTACCTAACATCCATGAAGGCAACATGACAGAGGGAGGCCTGTCACTCAGGATGCCAAACTACTCTTTGCTAAGCCCCGCCCCCCCCCAAGCAACATCAGGGTCAAAAGTTTGAAAGCGAAAAAAAAAGATCTGAAAGCGAAAAACGATCTGAAGGTGAAAAGCAATGTGAAACCTGAAAAAACAAGATTTGAAACTGAAAAAATAATTGTTTTGAATCTGAAAACGATAAAAATGTAACTGAAAAAAATAAGGATTCAAATATCAAAATATGTAAAAAAGTGAAATCTGAAAATAAATATTTTATTAAAAAAAATTGCTGAACTGAATCAAAAATAATATTCAACCTGAAAAATTATTTCAAATACTTATTTTTATTTTGAATACATCATTATATTTTTCAAAGTTCAGGATAAAAACTTGAACTTTCAAATAAATTGTATTTTTTTGAATGATAAAAACTTATGACCCTGAAATAAATCCATATTAACGTATTAATAATAATTAATTATATTTATTCCGTTTGGATGTAGCATTTTTTACTTTTTTTAGAGCAGTGATCTTCTCTGCAGCAGAGAGCTAAGCGCTGTCAGACCGGACCTAACTCTAAAAAGTATTATCATCTGAAATTAATCATTATGTTATTAATATTAAATACATATAAGTATTTTTACAACTTGTATTTAGAAATACTCTGTTGTAATTATTGATGCATAAATGTGTTCATCCATTCAATGTGGCATCTGCTATAATGGGGTTAATGTATGATATTACTTAATAATACAATACATTATAATATATGATATGATAATTATATTTTAGTTTTATTCATTTCTTATTTCAGAGTTTCTCATTATTATTATTTTTATCGCTCATCTTATTTTTGATTTTATTAATCTGTGTGAATCTGTGCTATCCTGTTTTTCACTCTTACCCTGTTGCTGTTTGAACTACTGAATTTCCCCACGGGGATTAATGAAGGTCCATCTTATCTTATCTTAATGTATACATTGATTTACTTCAATCTACTGTACTGTGTAAAAACACCCCAACAATATTACAAAAAATATACTGCATAAAGCAAACTATACTCTAAAATATTGATGTTTTTTCCTTATAGTAGCCTGTGAAAACCATAACAAATAAGTGATTAAATGCTACAGTATTCAACAAACACAACTGCAGAGCTGCAAACATTGCAAACAGACTAAGTTCTACAACACCCAGTTGTCTTTGTGTATTTGTGATTGAAGTGCCTAGATCAGTGGTCACCAACCTTTTTAAGCCCAAGATCACCGACCTCGGCCTAGGTGAAAGGCGAGATCTACCTATTGCAGAATTGATTGAAAAAGACGGCCCATACAATGCTTCCAATTTGAGGCCTTTTATATAGGCTAATTGCATCTGAATTACTGTTACAATGAAGGCTCCATATTCAGCTCACGGCATATAGGCAGGGGTAAAGTGCTATTGGGGGGCGGACCTCACCTTCTCAAGGGGGGTCCGGGGGGATGTCCCCCCCGGGAAGATTTTTTTTTAAATATTGAAGTTGAAAGCATCAATCTGGTGAACTTTGAGAGCAACATGAAGAGATCTATGGATACCACTCTCAGCACCCATAAGAAACAGAACTGTAAACAGATTTTCTTTTTCTTTATGGATATTTTACAAATCACATGAAACTGTATTCTTGTTTTACTGCCATATAGTAGGCTATTTCATACCTGTTTTTCATTTATTCTCTTATTGTTTGTATAACTATAATGATCATTTGAAGCTGTGCCACGGAAATAATCTTTTGAATAATTTGTGACAAAACTGTTCTAAACACTCAAGAGTCCGTTTAGCTCACCTGAGCCCCTCAGTCTGACAGGAGAGGACTCTCCTCCAGCTTGTTGTGGAAACAGCTCCTTATGTCCGTTAGTGCAGCTAGCTAACCAGATGCTAACATCACGGTCCCCGCTAGCACCGGTCCCTCTCTCTCCCTCACTCCTTCTCTCCCTCACTCCCTCTCTCCCTCTCTCCCTCTCTATCACACTAAATGCGCTATCGCCACACACACACAGAGCCAAGCTTGAATGACACAAGCTCACGTGTATTTCCATGCAACTCTCTGATTGGTCTGGTGTGTTGCCTCTGTTGCGTTCACTGAACACGGGAAATTACAGTCCTGCCGTCGTCTCTTGTGTCATGATGAGGTTCAAGTAAAGCACGGTTCCATCCATCCATCCATCTTCTCCCGCTTATCCGTGGTCGGGTCGCGGAGGTAGCAGTTCCAGCAGAGAGCCCCAAACTTTCTTTTCCCTGGCCACATCAACCAGCTCTGACTGGGGGATCCCAAGGCGCTCCCAGGCCAGAGAAGAGATATAATCCCTCCATCTGGTTCTAGGTCTACCCCTTGGTCTCTTCCCAGCTGGACGTGCCTGGAACACCTCCCTAGGGAGGCGCCCAGGTGGCATCCTAACTAGGTGCCCGAACCACCTCAACTGGCTCCTTTCGACGCGAAGGAGGAGCGGTTCAACTCCGAGTCCCTCCCGGATGACCGAACTTCTCACCTTATCCCTAAGGGAGACACCAGCCACCCTGCGGAGAAAACCCATCTCGGCCGCTTGTACCCGCGATCTCGTTCTTTCGGTCATGACCCATCCTTCATGACCATAGGTGAGGGTAGGAACGAAAATGGCCCGGTAGACAGAGAGCTTTGCCTTCTGGCTCAGCTCCCTTTTCGTCACAACGGTGCGGTAAAGAGACTGCAGTACCGCTCCCGCTGCTCCGATTCTCCGACCCATCTCACGCTCCATTGTTCCCTCACTCGAGAACAAGACCCCGAGATACTTGAACTCCTTCACTTGGGGTAAGGACTCATTCCCTACTTGGAGTGGACAGTCCATCGGTTTCCTGCTGAGAACCATGGCCTCAGATTTGGAGGTGCTGATCCTCATCCCAGCCGCTTCACACTCGGTTGCGAACCGATCCAGTGAGTGCTGAAGGTCGCAGACCGATGAAGCCATCAAAACCACATCATCTGCAAAAAGCAGTGGTGCAATCCTTAGTCCACCGAACTGCAGACCCCCTCCCCCACGACTACGCCTCGAAATCCGATCCATGTATATTACAAACAGGATTGGTGACAAAGCGCAGCCCTGGCGGAGGCCAACCCTCACCTGAAATGGGTCCGACTTACTGCCGAGGACCCGGACACAGCTCTCGCTTTGGGAGTACAGAGATTGGATGGCCCTGAGTAGAGACCCCCTCACCCCATACTCCCGCAGCACCTCCCACAGTGACTCCCTGGGAACCCGGTCATATGCCTTCTCCAAGTCTACAAAACACATGTAGACTGGATAAGCATACTCCCAGGCACCCTCCAGGATCCTTGCGAGAGTAAAAAGCTGATCCGTCGTTCCACGACCAGGACGGAATCCGCATTGTTCCTCCTCAATCTGAGGTTCGACAATCGGCCTGACCCTCCTTTCGAGTACCTTAGAGTAAACTTTCCCGGGGAGGCTGAGTAGTGTGATGCCTCGGTAATTGGCACACACCCTCTGATCCCCCTTTTTGAAAAGGGGAACCACCACTCCGGTCTGCCACTCCTTCGGTACTGTTTCCGACTTCCACGCAACGTTGATGAGACGTGTCAACCATGACAGTCCCTCAACACCCAGAGCCTTCAGCATTTCTGGGCGGATCTCATCCACCCCCGGGGCTTTGCCACTGTGAAGTTGTTTGACGACCTCAGTGACCTCCCCCCGGGAGATTGGTGTCGATCCCCCTTCATACTCCAGCTCTGCCTCTAACATAGAGGGCGGAGTTGTCGGGTTCAGGAGTTCCTCAAAGTGCTCCTTCCAACGCCCTAACACTCCATCAGTTGAGGTCAACAACGTCCCATCCTTACTGTACACAGCTTGGATGGTTCCCTGCTTCCCCCTCCTGAGGTGTCGGACAGTTTTCCAGAACAACTTTGGTGCCGCCCGAAAGTCTTTTTCCATGTCTTCTCCGAACTTCTCCCACACCCGCTGCTTTGCCTCGGCCACGGCTGAGGCTGCTGCCCTTCGGGCCTGTCGGTACCTTGCAACTGCCTCGGGAGTCCCCCGGGATAACAAATCCCTGAAGGCCTCCTTCTTCAGTCGGACGGCTTCCCTGACCACCGGTGTCCACCAGGAGGTTCGAGGGTTACCGCCCCTTGAGGCACCTAGGACCTTGAGACCACAGCTCCCCGCCGCGGCTTCGGCAATAGAGGCTTTGAACACCGACCACTCTGGTTCAATGTCCCCAACCTCCACAGGAATGCCCGAAAAGCTCCGCCGGAGGTGTGAGTTGAAGGCCTCCTGAACTTGGGCCTCCTCCAGACGTTCCCAGTTCACCCGAACTACACGTTTGGGCTTACCAGGTCTATCCAGAGGCTTCCCCCGCCACTCGACCCAACTCACCACCAGATGGTGATCAGTTGACAACTCCGCCCCTCTCTTTACCCGAGTGTCCAAAACATACGGCCTCAGGTCCGATGATACGATAACCAAATCGATCATGGACCTTCTGCCTAGGGTGCTCTGGTATCACGTTAACTTATGAGCATCCTTATGTTCGAACATGGTGTTTGTTATGGCCAATCCATGACTAGCACAGAAGTCCAGTAACAAACCACCACTCCGGTTCAGATCAGGGGGGCCGTTCCTCCCAATCACTCCCCTCCAAGTGTCTCCATCATTGCCCACATGTGCGTTGAAGTCTCCCAGCAAGATTAAAGAGTCCCCTTCAGGAGCCCCATACAGGACTCTTTCCAGGGTCTCCAAGAAGGCTGTATACTCTGAACTGCTGTTGGGTGCATAAGCACACACAACAGTCAGAGTTTTCCCCCCCATAACCCGCAGGCGTAGGGAGGCAACCCTCTCGTCCACTGGGGTAGACTCCAACAACGAAGCACCCAACCGGGGACTTGTGAGTATCCCCACACCCGCCCGGCGCCTCACACCTTGAGCAACTCCGGAGAAGAATAGAGTCCAACCCCTATCCAGAAGTAAGGTTCCAGAGCCGACGCTGTGCGTAGAGGTGAGCCCAACCAGATCCAACTGGTAACGCTCCACCTCCCGCACAAGCTCCGACTCCTTCCCCCCCAGAGAGGTGACGTTCCACGTCCCCAAAGCCAGCTTCTGTCGCCCGGGTCTGGTCCGTCGAGACCCTCTGCCTTCACTGCCACCCTTCTGGCAGCGCACCCGACCCCATTGCTGTTTCCCGTAGGTGGTGGGCCCGCGGGACGGAGAAGCGGAGGTGTTGCCCACGTCGCCTTTTCGGGCTGTGCCCGGCCGGGCTCCGTGGCAAGCCCGGCCACCAGACGCTCGCCGACGAGTCCTCCTTCTGGGCCTGGCTCCAGAAGGGGACCCCGGGCTTCCTCCGGGCCGGGTATCCTCACTTCGTGTGTCGTCTTTCATGAGGTCTTTTGAACCAATCTTAGTCTGGCCCCTTGCCTGAGACCAATTTGCCATGGGAGACCCTACCAGGAACACAAGGTTCCAGACAACACAGCCCCCAGGTTCATCAGGGCACACAAACCTCTCTACCACGGTAAGGTGCTGGTTCTTCAGAGAGGTTAATGTATTATATTATTGAGATGTCTCAAATATACGTCAATCGAGTGGCACCTGCTAACGGGGTGGTGGATGATAGGTTTCCATCTAAAAACGTATTTTTCAAACATTATTATTTTAATTTAATTTTTCTTTCTTTTGTTACTTTTTTTTTAACGGTCTACCCGCACCACACTCGCGATCGACCGGTTGATCCCGAGTGTGGTGCGGGTAGATCGCGGACCACTGGCCTAGATAGTCTCATGGTTAAATCCTGTAATTGAACAAATGGGGAAATTTGGCAACGCCATCTAGCAATTTGGCAACACCCCCAGCCACTGGGATCCGCTGGGCTTTTGACTGGGACACACCCATGTGACTCCTATCTGGAGTGCTACATCTGTATATAGGTATGGTCCTACACTATATTATTAAAATATAGCATGATAGGTCCACTTTAAGTATGATTACCGCCTGCACCCGACTACTCCGCTCATCTCGCCGGTGTCCTCACGTGATCCAAAGCCGCGCCTCTCTCACGTGATCCAAAGCCGCGCCTCTCTCCAAAGCCGCGCCTCTTTTTACGTTTGCGACCTAATAAGTTAATAGTTGAATAGTTTCTGCAGCTGAAAGTAGGTTGAAGGAGTTAGATATTAAATGTAAGTAGTAGTGATTGAATATTTACAAACACCTGTGTGTGTAAGCCCAGAAATCAAAGGTTACCATGGGGACAACGTTATCAAAACACCTTTTTACGTCTGTCTGTGACTGCTTCTCAGGTTGATTAAATGGAATCCCTGCGTCCCTCACTTGCGTCGTTTCCCTGCGTTTAGTCCCTCTCTCCAGGGAAGCATGGAGAGATGCAAGAAAACCACGAGAAGCAGGGAAATGAGTTTTAAGAGCAATGGGACGTCCTTTCCTCCGGAGCGTCACGTGAAGCGACGTCCGTTTGTGATGACGCCGCAAAGCTGTTTGTCTGATCGCAGCCAGCTCTGTCCCCGTTATTTTTAGGGGTGCACGGAATGGGAAATTGTTGGCCGAAACCGATACCGAAAATAGGAAACAGTTTGCCGAAAACCGAATGCCGAAAGGCCGAAAATGATTAATAGAAATATATATATATATATAATGTATACATTTTTTACCAATGTTGTTCAGCTGCCTGATTATGGAAAAATAAATGATTATGGCAAAACTTAACTTAAATAATAATCACTATTATGGGTCCATAAAACATTTATTCGGCACTTTTGAATGCATACAGTACATTAATTCCAAGTCAAGTGCATTTTATTTTCTCTGTAGGATAACTACAACAAAGTGCATTCAGAACACAGCCAAGGTGCTTTAAAACTGCATAAACATCTAGGCCAGTAGGCCTACAACAAAATAGTGTAAATAAAGACTGTAACAGCCAGGCCTTCAACAACAACAAATGCACCTATAAGTGCATGCATACAAATGTGCAAACTGGATAAATCCACATGAATGTAACTATTTACAAATGAAATTACAATTGAATTGCAAGAATCTGTAAAAAAAAGGCTGTCTGTCCTCATAAGCAAAGTAGTAAACATTGTATAAAGATACATAAAGTAAAAAATGGATACAAAATCCACAATCAATTACAAATTAAATTACAATTTCGAGAATCTGCAAATAAGTTGGTCTGTCCTCATGAGCAATGTAAACAACATTGTATCATTTAGATACCGAAAGTACAATATATTCAACACTGTGCTGCTGTCATTTGCCCCTAATGATAACCTGAGATGGTGAATTATAACTCACAATGAAAATTGTTCAGGAAAGTGGGTATAGAGTAGACATGTAGAACTAGATAAGCTTATGATAAGCCAGCCTTGTCTACTTATTAAGGAAAAGTGGGAGGTTCTTTTTAATGAACAGTAGCTTCTCTGCTTTATCAGCCATAAGTCTGTTCCTCTTCTCATCAAGCACATGAGAGGCAGCGCTGAACAGTCTCTCGCTGTCAGTGCTTCTGATTTGATCTTACTCCGCATATTTGTCCGGGTGTTTTGATTTCAAGTGGTGGAGTAATCCCGAAGTGGTGAAAGTCTTTGCAGTTACACCCCCTCGAGAAATGTCAGCTGAACACGTTTTACAAATCGCAATCCGCGCCTCTTTCTCTGATATTTTTAAGTATCTCCAAGCAGCAGACATGTTGGCTTTGAGCCAGCCGCGAGCATGTTCACGCGCCGTGCTTGTCGCCGAGTTTTGATTACGTCATCACAACAACACGTTAGCTTACCAACGTAACCCTGTTCTCTGACATTCGGTGATATTTTTTCGGTGCTAGAACTAGGGGTGCACCGAATGGGAAATTCTTGGCCGAAACCGAAACCGAAAATAGGAAACAGTTTGCCGAAAACCGAATGCCGAAAGGCCGAAAATGATTAATAGAAATATATATATATATATATATAATGTATACATTTTTTACCAATGTTGTTCAGCTGCCTGATTATGGAAAAATAAATGATTATGGCAAAACTTAACTTAAATAATAATCACTATTACAGTATGGGTCCATAAAACATTTATTCAGCACTTCTGAATGCATACAGTACATTAATTCCATGTCAAGTGGATTTTCTTTTCTCTGTAGGATAACTACAACAAAGTGCATTCAGAACAAAGCCAAGGTGCTTTAAAACTGCATAAACATCTAGGCCAGTAGGCCTACAACAAAATAGTGTAAATAAAGACTGTAACAGCCAGGCCTTCAACAACAACAAATGCACCTATAAGTGCATGCATACAAATGTGCAAACTGGATAAATCCACATGAATGTAACTATTTACAAATGGAATTACAATTGAATTTCAAGAATCTGTAAATAAGGCTGTCTGTCCTCATAAGCAAAATAGTAAACATTGTATAAAGATACATAAAGTGAAAACTGGATACAAAATCCACAATCAATTACAAATTAAATTACAATTTCAAGAATCTGCAAATGAGGTGGTCTGTCCTCATGAGCAATGTAATCAACATTGTATCATTTCGATACCGAAAGTACAATATATTGAACACTGTGCTGCTGTCATTTCCCCCTAATGATAACCTGAGATGGTGAATTATAACTCACAATGAAAATTGTTCAGGAAAGTGGGTATAGAGTAGACATGTAGAACTAGATAAGCTTATGATAAGCCAGCCTTGTCTACTTATTAAGGAAAAGTGGGAGGTTCTTTTTAATGAACAGTAGCTTCTCTGATTTATCAGCTATAAGTCTGTTCCTCTTCTCATCAAGCACATGAGAGGCAGCGCTGAACAGTCTCTCGCTGTCAGTGCTTGTGATTTGATCTTACTCCGCATATTTGTCCGGGTGTTTTGATTTCAAGTGGTGGAGTAATCCCGAAGTGGTGAAAGTCTTTGCAGTTACACCCCCTCGAGAAATGTCAGCTGAACACGTTTTACAAATCGCAATCCGAGCCTCTTTCTCTGATATTTTTAAATATCTCCAAGCGGCAGATATGTTGGCTGTGAGCCAGCCGGTCATCACAACAACACGTTAGCTTACCAACGTAACCCTGTTCTCTGACATTCGGTGATATTTTTTCGGAAAGCCGAAAGAGCCTTTTTAACCATTTTCGGCCGATAATTTTCGGCGGCCGAATATTCGGTGCATCCCTAGTTATTTTCACAAACACCCCCGCCTCTGTTAGTAAACATTTGTATCATCTGTTGTTGACCCAAATACATTAAATAAAATAAGAACTCATTCTCCAAAAAGATAAACGCCATTCTTAAAGTGTATAAACGAAAAAAGTGATCATGAAAATGTTTCCAATAAATGAATAAAATGATTTTTGACCACTCTGTTGTTCAGATATATCACATATTTGTAACTAAATGAAACATTAATTGAAACAAAACACAGTATAGACTGAGGAGTGACTCTCGTGAGTTTCATGTATTTTTTTCACTCCGCTTGGAAACTATTCTCATGTCAAGAAGCGTCAGATCAGTGCATGCGCTGCATCGTCCAATCAGTGAGCGATACACAGTAAGGGGGCGGGGCGGGTATCTGAGGATTTCATCGGAGGATGGTCTGGTGGTTCCTCGATTATCGCTCCTCCATTGTCGCTCCTCGATCCTCGGTCCTCCGGCAGAAATAAGCGCCATGGGACGGTACTCAAGATGGCGCAGACAAATCAACTTCCGGTGAGACCGAGGAGCGAGGAGCGAGGAAATGAAAATAATCGACCTGAGATGCAGCCTGTCTGTCTCTGTGTGTGTGTCTGTCTGTCTGTACCAGTCTGTCTGTGGGCGTGTCTGCTCTGATTAGATGATGTCACTCAGGTGTGTGGCTCCAATCTGCCCAGCAACACCATGGCAACCAACTGCAGAACTGAGTCCCATTAAGAATGCATTGAGGATTATATCTGACAATTTTGCTACGTGTTCAAAAACTATGGCTCCTATAAAAAAATGACCAGAAAGTGAGCATCAGGGAACCCCAATGAACTGATATATGTTGTTTTTTGGGGTTTTGTGTGGTAAATGTGAAGATGGGAGCAGTTTGTCTAAAATGTACTTCTCTCTGTTCTGAAGAAAGATCCGGAAATTGTTTGCATGGAGTCTAATGAGAGCTAGGTGGACTTTTTGAAAAGTTTTTGTGTTTTATTTTCCAACCTAGGAGAAGTTTTCCTACGATTTTCATGAAAAATTATGTCTGAGGAGTGTAGGGTTTGGGAATTATGGCAGGTTTAAAACGTTTTTTTGGGAGAATTTTAAGCACTTCTCCCCTCTGTTTTGAGATCAGAGCACTCTAGACTTAACGAGCTGCTCAATACACACTAATAATAAAATCTGAAGAAAGCCTCTTTACCAAGCTCCGAACTAAGTAAAATATCTCAAAAAGTGTAAAAGATATCAACAATCTGAATAGGAATTGAATATCTGAAGGTCTTGTGATCATTTGAAAGTTGGAATGAAGTCTCAAGCTGAAAGTATGTGGAAGAACAAGTATTTGGCGTAAGGTGTAGGAAAAGAGGATTTGAAGAGTCGTCACATTGACTTCCATGTTAAAAAAAGAGTTTAAAAAGCTGAATATTTAAAAAGGTATAAAATATTTTTTAAAAGTTGAAGGTCTCCCATCGATTCCTGAAAAGGCTGAATAGTTTAATATTTGAATGGTTTCTGTAGCTTAAAGTAGGCTGAAGTTAAGGAGAGCCAAAGTATTGGCTGAAATAAGGGGAATAAAGATTTGAAGAACTATAGTGGAATGCTGTAAACAGCATTCGCACTAATAAAGATTTGAAGAACTATTTTGGAATGCTATAAATAGCATTCACACTAATTATCTTTATTAACATGTTTCTAAATGTGTTAATGTTGTACAATACTACAGTGTTTGCTTTAGTAGAGTCAGATGTCAGCTATTCGAAATAACGTTATTTTATTCCTTTTGAAATTGACTTTTCACCTGCAGACATCACAATAAACGGAGGCGGGAATTAAATTATTGATCCCAGAGAGCGCTCACAGAGGGACAGTACATCAGGAACATTGCTGAGTCTAACTGTGGAGGAAGGCAGACAACAAGGGGACGTAAATGTATTAAATGTCCTGAGTCACCACCCATCACTGTAGCATTAAACCAAATTAGATAACATTATTTGTTCATTCTGAATGGTTGTGTGTCTGCACACCAAACTGCCAACAGCACCAGATGAAGCTAATCCATATAATTCACACACCATGTGGTAGCCTTAAAAGCATGTGTCTGCTCAGCTGTCACAACTTCCACCTAATTTCAATCATTAAGACTGAAAGGCTGCTGCGTTTGAATCCAAAATCTCAAGCTTTAACATTCTCATTGTCCGCAGTGTGACATCAGTGTTGTTTGTGCCGCCAGTGCTGAGATGTTTTGGCAAAACCTTGTTTCTAAAGATTATTTATGCTTTTTTTTTAACTCCATACGTGTTGGTCTGAGTTTGTTCATTAGCTCAAAGTGTCTTAAATTAAAAAAATGAAAGCCAAAACATGAAAGCTCTACTTCTTATATTCCTACATGCTCTCTCACAAGCATGGAGCTGTTTTGATTCAGAACCTGAAACCAGGAAACATGATCCGTACAAAGTACAACCTCAATTCTATTTATTAAATATTTGTTTAACAGAGAATAAAGTGAGTTGTGATGGCATGGGCTTGATGAGCAGGGATATGAGTCTTTTCTGATATAACACACACCAAGAATGAAAATACCATTCAGGAACTGTGTGACACTGTCCACATCTGTGTGATGCATTTCAGTCTCCTTCCACTCTGATGCAGGAGTTTTTATTTTATAAGGCAAACATATGCATAAGAAAAAACACAAAATAATAAATAGATGCAACATCACGTGTAGACCTGCGGGACAAGCCAACAAGTTTCCTCAAACATGAAATCACATGCACATCCAAATCTTCATGAAGGATGAGAAACAAAACGTAAATAATGAAGCTGCAGGATCACACAGAGATGGAAGCATGCCTCAATGTACCCCACTGATGTGTTATACCTCCAAGTGATGCAAAACTACAGTACATCATGGCTCATAGGGAAGCAGGGAGCTGAAAGTGTGTGTCACCCACAAACAAGAAAGCAAACAAAAAATACAGCGACGTTTAAAATTGACCAACATGTGCAGGAATCAATGGGGGTGAAGGGAAGATTACAGAACAATAGGAGATTTGTATTTAGTCCACAAAGATGTACAAATGTGATGTGAATAATGTGGCATTGTGTTTGAGCAATATGTGTGTCTGTAATATTTTTATGTCAAGCTTGCTATTTTTCTTCTCTATCTCGCTCTTTTCTCTCCTCCCTCACTCACATGCCACACAATTACATAACAAGCACACTCTGCTAAACAGCTAAAGAAAAACACTTGCAAAACAGTAATTGTCACGTTACATGTAAGTTTCGGTTTTGCTCTTATAGCACCTCCTAGAGGCAATTGGCTTGATTGCAGCATATTCATTCTATTTTTGGCTGTTTGTGTTTTCATTGGCCAGTAGAGGTCACATTACATAGTCACATGATTGAGTTGAAAGGTCAACAGCCATGTTTTTCTGACAGACAAGCTAGAGAGCCACATGTTGTACCTCCTCTTACATCTGGTTCCATCTGCTCATGTAGACCTTGGAGAGGCATTGTTTGTAAGTTTAATGATTCATCTATGTTTACAGATTTAATTTATGTTTA
>NC_136907.1:35029655-35118064 GCF_949606895.1 Notothenia rossii
GACCATCTCGCACATGCACAGTACAGATCGGGCAGGGGGGCAGATCAGCAACAGCGATAATTAAAGTTTCAAAGTTTTGGGGGGTCGCAAATTCCAACAGGAGTCATTTAGGGGGGGCCTGGGTGAAAAAGGTTGAGAACCCCTGATTTAGATGACTTATGTCCTCAATTACCATGGGATTACCGAAACCACCATGAATTAAAGAAATGGTAGAAATTAATCTAATCAGAATTTTGAAACCTTCCTTCCCATCCCCTCCCTCTAAATATATCAAAAACATTATGATGTGATGCTTCTGACTAGCATACAAGTTTAAGAAGATAATATTTGTTTTAAATAATTCAAAGCAATAAACAAGAGCAACAGGCTCTTTAACCAAGGCAACGTAGCCTATATGTTAACAAGGCAGGTAAGATAGCTGTTCACACTATTTATGTAATTTTTTCTACTTTTTGTAGTGCTATTTCATTTCTATTTAAGATGTTTACATTTCCAATTGTTTAATTCTAGTCTTTTAACTGTCCAATGTACAATGCCTTGTCTTTTGCTGCTGAAATGCAAACATTTCCCCAATTGGTATCAATAAAGTAAAGCACATTTTACATTTTCTTTTTTAAAACATTGATGTAACTACATACATATATTGATATGTTGTATACATATTGCAAATCAAAACCTTTATTGACCACTAATTACCAAAAAACGCAGTTCTATCTCCTGTTATTAACCTGTTAAGCCCCAAGCCTGTATTTCAGGTCTCAGGCTCGAAAATGACATTCCCAGAACAAATGACAATAATTTCCCTTCTAAAAAGGGGTAAATTAATAATCTTTTTTCTCAAAGCAATGATAAACCTGTGAGTTGGATGTAGAAGATTCACAATCAATATAGATTTTTTTATTTTAAAGTAAATTCAGATTGAACATAGTAAAAAAAATGTAAATTTAATTAAAATTTGGCATTTAATCACTGCAGCGTTTAGCTGAGATCTCCCGGTAGAAATCTCTAGCAGGGGAAAGCTGCGTGACGCTACAAAGGGGCGTGGCTAGCAGCAGACGTTCAATATAAAGCAGAATCAGCCTGTTTGCAACAGGGCTGCAAAAGAGGGGTATGAGCATTATGAGGCATGGCTACAATGGGTGATCTGTTTGATATTGTAAGCAAAAGATGTCACAGACATGTTTTGTATAAGTATGGCGCTACTATGGAGCCATAATTGTGTCAATATTCTCGCGCACAAAACAGGGGCTTAGCCCACAGTGGCGGCGGCCGCGGCGCTACAGTGGAATTTTCTACTGCAACACTCCCCACACGCACACACACAGTACCCCCCCCCCCCCCCCAATATTTTTAAATATTGAAGTTAAAAGCATCAATCTGGTGCACTTTGAGAGCAAAATGAAGAGATCTATGGATACCTCTCTCTACACCCATATGAAGCAGAACTGTAAACAGATTTACTTTTTCTTTGTGGATATTTTACAAATCACTCCCCTTTTAAACTGTATTCTTGTTTTACTGCCATATAGTATTTCATAACTGTTTTTCCTTTATTCTCTTATTTTTTTTATAACTATAATGATCATATGAAGGTGTGCAGCGGAAATAATCTTTTGAATAATTTGTGACCAAACCGTTTGAGACCCACTGAGATAACTTAGACTAAAGTTAACTATCTAAACCAGGTGTCGGCAACCCCTGGCACGCATGCCAGCATTGGCACGTGGCACCGTAACCAGTGGCACACTAGGAATAAGTGGAATAAGTGTGCAAAATATTTAAATACATTTTCGGATCCTGAACGAGACCGCCGCCAGAGCGCGTCTCCCCGTTACCTGCAGAAGGAAGCCATGCACGCAACGCAGCCCCGCTCTCTTTATCTCCAGGTGACTTTCTGCCGCTTTCCTCCGTGGTGCAGTGCTGATCGTTTCACCACGGAGGAAAGCACTTAATTAATTGCAGTACCCATAAGGAGCTGTACAAATGACGCAGTTTTTGCGTGGCTGTGTTTATTTAGTTGAAAGCCCATTGGCGAACTGCTCATCTCTCATCTAAATAATATGCTACAAAGGGTCGGACTGGCCATCTGTGTGTTAAACTTTCCTGTCGGCTCCCAGACCGTAGTCGAGGAGGGCAGAATCAACAAGCTTCAGGTTCAATAACCCACTTTAGCTTAAATGACTGGAGAGAGGCGAGCTGTTCTTGGGAGGACGTTGCATTTATTTAGCTGTTCTTCTGTTTCACAAAATACATCACAGACCTTTGTTTTTCTGCTTTCCCGTTTCACTTCCAGAAACATACACACGTTCCCTCACTGTCGCTCTACCATTCACAAACACACATGCACAAGCCGCACCCCTCTCTCTCTCTCTTAAAGGGACAGTGATCTCATCTCACTCTGCATGACCCTAATATCATAACTTGTGTGTTCTGGAGAATCACAGAACGGACGATCGTCCTTATTATTATGCCGTTTAAACCAATTATTTAAATGTGTTTGTCAAATTCGGCATCATGTAAGTTGCGCTGACAGGTTCACACACTGCTTCCCCGCAGCGAGGCTCCCCCGCCCTCCTGCTGATGGTTGACGAGCGTCAAGCTCCTCAACCCCCCCCCCCCCCCCCCCGTTGGTAATTCTCGATCGTTGGCACGCTGATAACATTTTTTTTTTTAAATGGCACTTCATATCAAAAAGGTTGCCGACCCCTGATCTAAACCCTCAGAGAGTCCTTTGTTTAGCTCACCTGAGTCTCTCAGTCTGAGAGGAGAGGACTCTCATCCAGCTTGTTGTGGAACAAACAGCTCCTTATGTCCGTTAGTGCAGCTAGCTAACCAGATGCTAACAACACGGTCCCCCTTTCTCCCTCTCTCTCTATCACACTAAATACGCTATAGAAAACCGCAATGGCACATCCTAAAACCCGGAAATAAGTTAGCATTTTTACGACGTCCGGTTCCTTCGACAAAAAGCAATGCAATTTCTCCATAGGATTTTGGAAAATAGCTCCAAATAAGGTCTTTGTTTGACACAAATTGAAGAGACGGATCAAGTTTTGTTCAATCACATTAAATGCATCCGCAGTGACCCCGCTGGTGATTTTTGAAGAGTTTACGTGTCTGAAAAACGATTGTTGTTAACATGTGGCTGAATAGGACTACAGAAGTGGTCCAGGCCGTTTTACGTCATTACACCGAACACGTAAAACACTCCCGCTAAGTTTGTTTGCCCTGTTCTGCTTGAAAGCAAGTACCTGCCTCCTGCAAACTGTTCAAACAAAAGCTTCAAGAAAAACCATTTAGAATCTGTATGTTTGAATATGGATCTTAAGTTGGAGTGACGTTGAAGCCGCGACCCTGCTGTAGTTCGTTTATAGCATAACGTTAGCATTTTGCTTCGAAAATTATAAAAGTAGGGTAGACATGTGGATATTATCTGGCTGAACAAAACGTGATCCGTCTCTTAAATGTGTGTCGACCACAGACCTTATTTCGAGCTATTTTCCAAAATCCTATGGATAAATTGCACTGCGTTTTTGACGAAGGAAACGGAAGGAGTTTACTTCCGGGTTTTAGGACGTGCCACACACACACAGAGCCGAGCTTGAATGACACAAGCACACGTTTATTTCCATGCAACTCTCTGATTGGTCTGGTGTCTATGTTGCATTCACTGAACATGGAAAATTACAGTCCTGCCGTCCTCTCTTGTGTCATGATGCGGTTCACGTAAAGCATGTATTATATTGTATTATATTATTGAGGGAGAATTGTCCGGGGCTATAGAAAAAAAAGGCCAGGCCGACGCCACTGGTGCAAAACAAGCTACTCACGAGCGAAAAATGTGCTTTTACATGCGCATAAAATGACCCTGGCGCGCATATTAAACCCTGCGAGCGGCTATGCGCTCTTTCGCGAGAGGCTAGTCTTTTATTATTATATTATTATTATCATTATTATTTTGTCCTTTATTTTATTTTATTTATTATTAATTTTAGATTTTATTGATCTGTGTGAATCTTTGCTGTAGTGTTTTTTTCACGCTTACCCTGTTGCTGCTTTGTACAACTGAATTTCCCCTCGGGGATTAATAAAGGTTCATCTTATCTTATCTATGCGCTCGCGAGTGACTATGCGCTCGCTCGCAAGAGAGACAGCCCTCTTGCTTGGGAGTGTCACGGCCCGTCTACACTACAGGCATCAAAAAATCTTGAAGCTGAGCGTGTCTGAAGATTGCCGATTTTTTGCGAGCAACGCGACCAACAACCAATCACATGAATCTCCCGCCCCCGACATACAAAGCAATAGCAATGTTAAAATGAAGTAAACTGGATATAAACTCTCCAAACAGGCGAAAAACCTACCAGTTTCACCCACTGTCTCTGCCACCTCCCTCCATGCCTGGTTCCTCTGGTTTGTATCCCGGTAAATAGTTCTGGTCTTAAAGAACCGGGTGATTTGCTACCGTAATATCTTGTTTGGAATATGAGGAAATGAACTGCGGTCTGTCTCTCCCAGCTTGCACGCGGTTTGATTGGCTAGCGCTTGCACTGGCGGGATTTGCATAAACGGGATTTGATTGGCTGATGCCAAGTATCGAGCCTCAAAAGTTGAACATTGTTCAACTTTTGATGCCGATAGATGCTTGTGATGCTTGCAAAGCCATGCCATGCTCCCCACAATGCAGTTCGGCGAGGTTAAACATTTTCTACGTCACCCCGTTCAAGTAAATGGGCGAAGCGTTGAAAGCATTTTTCGAAGCCTGTAGTGTAGACGGGCCGTCAGCCTCACTCGCTCGCGGAGTCTTCCTGGGCGTGCGAGAAAAGTTTCTGACACTTTGGGGCGGACCCACTGGACTTTGATTGGCAGCTGCCAGGAAGCCCGGAGTTGCCAGGTTTGATCATTGCCTGAACTACCAAGAGCCGAGGAGTGACAGCATCAAGACTAGTTGGACGAGATTTATTGGTGAAGTTGTCCATAAAGAACTATTATATTCGTAAAGTGTACAGCTAATAGGTCCAGTGTTAACATGTAGAAGACAAGTTAACCTAGAGGCCGTTTTATGATAACCGTTCTGCAGAGTCAAAAACCCTCAAAGTACACCCTGTAGTGAGTACAACTCTAACACAGTCTATGCTGCCCCAAACCGTCTCGTTGGAGATTTCTCATTTTCCATGAGTAGTAATATTCATCCCGCTTCCATCACATTAGTATGCATAAAAAAGTGACAGGTTACACCTCCCCCAATTATGCAAATGAGCTAAGTCCCGCCTCCCCTTTGATCGAGGTGTGAGATCTGTGTGTGTGTGTGTGTGTGTGTGTGTGTGTGTGTGTGTGTGTGTGTGTGTGTGTGTGTGTGTGTGTGTGTGTGTGTGTGTGTGTGTGTGTGTGTGTGTGTGTGTGTTGGGACCTTCACTCCGGAGCTATCGGTGCCTGTCTTAACACCCCATGGCCCTGCAGTCGGCCAGAGGCTGTAAAAGTCCTGGAAAGCAGGCAGGCACCTCGTTTGAGAGATGACTGTGTGTGTATTAGAGAGCGTGAGGAGACACATTTTTACCGCCCATGCTTGACTTTTTATCTGTGCACTTTCAACTTTATACAATACAACACAAAAATGCCCAGTGCTGCTCAGAAATAAGTTCAGAAAGCTCTGAAAGCTCTAACAAAAGTAACTCTCCAGGTATTTCACACAGAGTATGCGGATTCGGTCTGATCAGAACAAAGAAAGTCTGCACACACTCCCTTACTGTCACACTTTCCTCTTACTATGGCCAGTGTCTGTAAAGGTGGGGGAGACTGTCTCCCCCCTTCCTGCCATCTCTCTCTGTTTCTGCTGATGTGTAAAATATACAAAATAACATTTTATATACTTACTCTCTGAAATTTGCAGCGTAAGCCAGCCGTCAGTGCTCTAGTTTTAAGGTTTTGCATACCTCAAAGTGTGTCTAAAAGTATCTTGGCAAGAGAAAAAAAGCCAAAATTCGCCTAGGCCATTAAAAAGAAACCGAATTGCTGCTAAGAAATAAGTTCAGAAAGCTATGACTCCAGTGAAACACTGTTAGAGTTAAAAGTAACTCTCAATGTATTCAGACAGAGTATGCAGATTGGGGCCGATCAGAACAAAGAAAGCACCAAGCTACTTGGCAGTTGATTAAAGCAGATTTGTCCCTTTTCATCTCTCAAAGGTTTGGGTCCTGTTCAACACTGGGTAGAGAAATATATTCAATATACAGTCATTTGTACGTAAAGATTTTTTAAGTTGTAAGCACTTAGAAATATACATTTGATTGCATTTAAAGTGGCTGTAGACAACTTATCATAATGAAGTAATTGATGCACAAATTTGTAATGGATGTAAAATAAAGACGACATTAGCATTTAAATTGGCTCCCTATAAGACTTGCTTTCTCTATGAAATTATGTCTGGCTCTGAGTAGTGTTCTCCCTTTCACAATAAAAAGCCCAAACACAATACTTTCTGAATCACTGCAGGTAGTAATGTGCTAAAATGCAAATACAAAGAGCTTACAGTAGCTCCCAATTAGTTGAACAATTGGAAAACCGCAAGGACTGTGGAAACACCTACTGGCAAAGGATTTTGGATGCAAATTATGCAAAGAGGAAGAAAAAAAATTCTATCTAAAGCTATATAACACAATCTACGTATTGACAGTATGAGTACAACAAAAACAGTATGCATGTTGATGCAAACGACGATGTTCAGTAAACGATCAATTAAATCGAAGGATCCAATGTATTTTTAAATGGAGCAGAAATAGAACTAGTCTCCCAGTTCAAGTATCTTGAACAGGGAGTGTCATATTGGACTCGCACTTGACTTTTTAAGAAACATATCCAGAAAGTATCCAATACCATTAAATTCAACTTGCAACATTTTAAACAAATTAGACCTTTTCTTAACCGTCAATGCTGCAAAGTCATACATCCACTGTATGATTCTATCCCACATTGAATACTGTTTTACAAACTGGTCGTTTGCTTGTGCCACACACCTGAAACCCATAGAACAGCTGTTCAAGAGAGCTATCCAGGTGTTTGACAGAAAGCCACAGTCATACTACCACTGTAACATCCTTGAAAATCACAATTTCTTGAGTTTTTGACAATTTTAAGTCTTTTAAAAGTATGTGTTTTTTAAATAATATTTACATGGGCTGGCCCCCCTCCCCTTGGGGGAATTCATCCACAGAAAACACACTGGACGCAGCACTAGGTCAGAAACCAGAGGAGACTGTGAAGTCCACCACAGACGGACCACCTTTGGACAAAATGTCCTCTCCATTAAAGGCAGCTCATTGTGGAATAGCCCCCCAACTGAGATACGGGATTGTCCCACTCTCAATAGTTTTAAAGGTCAACTTAAAGAATGGTTGAGCAACAAACAGACGTGTAATCACCACTAAATAAATGCACTTTAACACAGGGGTATCTCCTCTTGCACTTTATGTAGCGCTTTTATCTTATCTTGCACTTTATATATCATAGCTGCTACATTGTACTGCCATATGGTAAATGCTTGTATGCTGCTCATGCTCTTTCTGCATATCACGTATTTATTTTTGCTGTATGTATATATATATAAATGTCATGTTCTTATATGCTGGATGTGACGGGACTATCGATGGAAATTAGCTCAAAGCTAAAATCCGGCTCATTTACACTTGTAAGCATTATTTTTCTTTTAAAGTGTTCATCAATGTGCACTACGGTAGCCCTGAAGAAAGTTAAACATTAAAATATGTTATCGATGTCCCCATTCCCAGTTTGTTTTGGGAATAATTGCGATGTTTACTATGTTTTGGTAGCTCTTAACAAAACAGAATTTTTGTAAAAGACTGCGACTCTAAAAGGCAAGTTTGTGATTTTATCACTGTTTCGATGAAACAATAAATTATACAATATTACGACTTTTTGCCATATTTTTAACACAATATACTTGTACCTTTTTTTTTTTTTGTGGTTGCAGGGCTTCAAGATATTTTGCATGTCATGCATAAACACGGTGTCATCTTTTCCTTGAAACTGACGTGCTGTCCGTTCTACAAAACAAGTTATTTTTCTGGTTCTTCATCCTCTGAATTATCCTCCCCCGTCCGTCTTCCTTCAGCCAGCACAACAAGAATCAAGGTGGATCTGTGAAATGAAACACCTCTTCCCAAAGCGTGACTTCCCTATTGAGAGCAAGCGTCTTCGGCAGTAGGGTCTAAACCAATTGGCCAGATAAACTAACATGCAGAACGTACGGTATGTCTGAAGGCTAACCATTTATCCAGTTCAAGCTGTCTTTAAGATGTGACATTGTGCTCTGACTATTCCCCGTAAAATCTTGACAAACTATTACTTATTCTTAAATTTGACCTCTTGCTGCTTGTTTGAAAATGATAGATGAAAAATAACTTTAAAAAAAAAAGACTCAAACAGCGAGGGACATTATACTGGTGTACATCGGTACAGAGAAGAAATATGCAACGAATGCCGAGTCAGTCACCCCGGCCAGAGGCAACACGATTGTCTGAATGACATGCCCGATTTTTTCTTCAGAAACAATTACAACGCGTTGTAAACAGAATGGCTGAAGTTTGTAAACTAGAAGACATTTTGGATATCGTTCGTTCTCGTAGTAATATTCATTGAGAAACGATTGTAAACGAAACATTTAAAGTGGTCCTGGAATCTTCATTTTCCGAAACATTCTGTAACATTACCGAATAAATGAAACAAACATCAAAAGTGTATCATGTGCTCTCATTGTATGCTCTGTATGTAGATGCAATGCATCTTTGTGTCAAAAACAGCATACACATGAATATTTTGACTGAAGTGAAAAAACTCCATCATGATATTTCCAGTAATCTGGGGAATTCTAAGCTGGAGACGGTCCTGGGGATGTTACAATCAGTATAACTATTGATTTTGTGTGTGAAAAAATTAAAATGTAAATAGGACATTTACATTTAAAAAAAAAAAGAAGTGTTTTTTACATTTAAAAAACTGTTGTCTTCATTATAGCAAGGGGAGCGTGTCTGATACATGTGTATTACAGTCCTTCACATGCACTGTTGTCTTCATTATAACAAGGGGAGGGTAACAGTGAAAATGTATGATACATGTGTATTGAAACGTGCGTATTATACCCCCACAGAAACACAGAAACATGGAAACACAGAAACACAGAAAACACTGAAACCACTGAAACACTGAAAAAACACAGAAACACTGAAACACCGACACACAGAAACACCGAAACACAGAGACACGGAATCACAGAAACACTGAAACACCGACAAACAGAAACACTGAAACACCGAGACACAGAACCACAGAGACACAGAAACACAGAAACACAAAAACACAGAAACACAAAAACACAAAAACACTGAAACACTGAAACACCGACACACAGAACCACAGAACCACAGAACCACAGAAAAACAGAAACACAAAAACACAGAAACACAGAACCAAAGAAACACAGAAAACACAGAAACACAAAACACAGAGTGTTTTTAGTGTTTTCTGTGTTTCTGGGTGTCGGTGTTTCAGTGTTTTTGTGTTTTTGTGTTTCTGTGTTTCTGTGTTTTCTGTGTTTTGTGTTTCTGTGTTTTCTGTGTTTCTGTGGTTCTGTGTTTCTGTGTTTTCTTTGTTTCTGTGTGTCGGTGTTTCAGTGTTTTTGTGTTTCTGTGTTTTCTGTGTTTCTGTGTTTCTGTGCTTTTGTGTTTTTGTGTTTTTGTTTTTTGTGTTTCTGTGTTTCTGTGTTTTCTGTGTTTTTGTGTTTTTGTGTTTCTGTGTTTTCTGTGTTTCTGTGGTTCTGTGTTTCTGTGTTTTCTGTGTTTCTGTGTGTCGGTGTTTCAGTGTTTTTGTGTTTTTGTGTTTCTGTGTTTCTGTGTTTTCTGTGTTTCTGTGTTTCTGTGCTTTTGTGTTTTTGTGTTTTTGTGTTTTTGTGTTTCTGTGTTTCTGTGTTTCTGTGGTTCTGTGGTTCTGTGTCTCGGTGTTTCAGTGTTTCAACGTTTTTGTGTTTTTGTGTTTTTGTGTTTCTGTGTTTTTGTGTTTCTGTGTTTCTGTGGTTCTGTGTCTCTGTGTTTCTGTGTTTCTGTGGTTCTGTGTCTCGGTGTTTCTGTGTTTATGTGGTTCTGTGTCTCTGTGTTTCAGTGTGTCGGCGTTTCAGTGTTTCTGTGGTTCTGTGTCTCTGTGTTTCAGTGTGTCGGCGTTTCAGTGTTTCTGTGTTTCTGTAGTTCTGTGTTTCGGTGTTTCTGTGTGTCGGTGTTTCAGTGTTTCTGTGTTTTTTCAGTGTTTCAGTGGTTTCAGTGTTTTCTGTGTTTCTGTATTTCTGTGTTTCCATGTTTCTGTGTTTCTGTGGGGGTATAATACGCACGTTTCAATACACATGTATCATACATCTTCACTGTTACCCTCCCCTTGTTATAATGAAGACAACAGTGCATGTGAAGGACTGTAATACACATGTATCAGACACGCTCCCCTTGCTATAATGAAGACAACAGTTTTTAAAATGTAAAAAACACTTTTTTTATTTTAATTTTAAAATGTCCGATTTACATTTTAATTTTTTCACACACAAAATCAATAGTTATACTGATTGTAACATCCCAAGGACCGTCTCCAGCTTAGAATTCCCCAGATTACTGGAAATATCATGATGGAGTTTTTTCACTTCAGTCAACATATTCATGTGTATGCTGTTTTTGACACAAAGCTGCATTACATCTACAAACAGAGCATACAATGAGAGCACATGATACACTTTTGATGTTTGTTTCATTTCTTCGGTAATGTTTCAGAATGTTTCGGAAAATGAAGATTCCAGGACCACTTTAAATGTTTAGTTTACAATCGTTTCCCAATGACCAGGAATAGTACTGCCAGAACGAACGATATCCAAAATGTCTTCTAGTTTACAAACTTCAGCCATTCTGTTTACACGGGGATCACTATTCACTCTGTTTTCAATCGTCCTCATCACCACACTTATTAAAAGGGTTTTGACTACATTCTGATCAATATATACCGAGCGTTTTGCATAGTAGTTCCCCATTTTAATTTTACTTTAAAGAAAAAGTCAATGTATCGAAAAAGAAAAAATCCCTGGCTTCAACCAACCGCAGGTTATTAGTCTTCTTCTTCTCCATCCAACTCGGCATGGATCTTTTCAAGTCTCTCCTTGAGGCGTATACAATTTATGAGATTGTGCAGAAAAGCCTCCGAAGTGCCTTGGATCCTCCAATCATCCGTGAACATTTCTTTATCAATAAGAGTCTGGTCGATCTCAGTAATGAAGTCGGTGAGCCAGAGTCTTTTCATTAACGCGTTGTAATTGTTTCTGAAGAAAAAATCGGGCATGTCATTCAGACAATCGTGTTGCCTCTGGCCGGGGTGACTGACTCGGCATCCGTTGCATATTTCTTTTCTGTACCGATGTATCACCCCCTCCACAATATCAACCAACACTGATTTCACTGTGTCCATAAACTGAGACGTCTTGGCCCAAGGAGCAAAATAAGCAGCAGTAGTACTGCAAGATTCGGGTGTCCAGAATGGTGGTGATGATGGTAGTCCAGGAGTTTGTTCCTGGCTGCAACTCGTGGGGGGAGACTTGGTTTTTCTCAGATCCATAGCTAGTTTTCAAACTGTCGTCCTAGTGCGGTCCTTAGTTTTAGATGCTTTGCTGAGTGGAGGGAGGGACTTATTGCGTTGAATGGGGGGAGTCATCTGTAGAATTGAGAGTTTTTTTTCACCAGTATAATGTCCCTCGCTGTTTGAGTCTTTTTTTTTTAAAGTTATTTTTCATCTATCATTTTCAAACAAGCAGCAAGAGGTCAAATTTAAGAATAAGTAATAGTTTGTCACGATTTTACGGGGAATAATCAGAGCGCAATGTCACATCTTAAAGACAGCTTGAACTGGATAAATGGTTAGTCTTCAGACATACCGTACGTTCTGCATGTTAGTATATCTGGCCAATTGGTTTAGACCCTACTGCCCTCGACGCATGCTCTCAATAGGGAAGTCACGCTTTGGGAAGAGGTGTTTCATTTCACAGATCCACCTTGAATCTTGTTGTGCTGGCTCAACACAATGAGCTGCCTTTAATGGAGAGGACATTTTGTCCAAAGGTGGTCCGTCTGTGGTGGACTTCACAGTCTCCTCTGGTTTCTGACCTAGTGCTGCGTCCAGTGTGTTTTCTGTGGATGAATTCCCCCAAGGGGAGGGGGGCCAGCCCAAGTAAATATTATTTAAAAAACACATACTTTTAAAAGACTTAAAATTGTCAAAAACTCAAGAAATTGAGATTTTCAAGGATGGTACAGTGGTGGTATGACTGTAGCTTTCTGTCAAATACCTGGATAGCTCTCTTGAACAGCTGTTCTATGGGTTTCAGGTGTGTGGCACAAGCAAACAACCAGTTTGTAAAACAGTATTCAATGTGGGATAGAATCATACAGTTGAGGTATGACTTTGCAGCATTGACAGTTAAGAAAAGGTCTAATTTGTTTAAAATGTTGCAAGTTGAATTTAATAGTATTGGATACTTTCTGGATATGTTTCTTAAAAAGTCAAGTGCGAGTCCAATATGACACTCCCTGTTCAAGATACTTGAACTGGGAGACTAGTTCTATTTCTGCTCCATTTAAAAATACATTGGATCCTTCGATTTTGATTGATCGTTTACTGAACATCGTCGTTTGCATCAACATGCATACTGTTTTTGTTGTACTCATACTGTCAATACGTAGATTGTGTTATATAGCTTTAGATAGAATGTTTTTTCTTCCTCTTTGCATAATTTGCATCCACAATCCTTTGCCAGTAGGTGTTTCCACAGTCCTTGCGGTTTTCAAATTGTTCAACTAATTGGGAGCTACTGTAAGCTATTTGTATTTGCATTTTAGCACATTACTTCCTGCAGTGATTCAGAAAGTATTGTGTTTGGGCTTTTTATTGTGAAAGGGAGAACACTACTCAGAGCCAGACATAATTTCATAGAGAAAGCGAGTCTTATAGGGAGCCAATTTAAATGCTAATGTCGTCTTTATTTTACATCCATTACAAATTTGTGCAATCAACTACTTCATTATGATACGTTGTCTACAGCCACTTTAAATGGAATCAAATGTATATTTCTAAGTGCTTACAACTTAAAAAATCTTTACGTACAAATTACTGTATAATGGATATATTTCTGTACCCAGTGTTGAACCGGACCCAATCCTTTGAGAGATGAAAAAGGACAAATCTGCTTTAATCAACTGCCAAGTAGTCAAGTCTGCATTTGTGTCTGTTCATTTGTAAAACGTGGAATTCGGTTTCTTTTTAATGGCCTAGGCGGATTTTGGCTTTTTTTCTCTTGCCAAGATATTTTAGACACACTTTGAGGTATGCAAAACCTTAAAACTAGAACACTGATGGCTGGCTTACGCTGCAAACTTCATCACCTGTTAACAAAAGAGTAAGTATATAAAAAGTGATTTTGTATATTTTACACATCAGCAGAAACAGAGAGAGATGGCAGGAAGGGGGAGACAGTCTCCCCCATCTTTACAGACACTGTGTTTTAGAGAGAACCCCTCCCCCCTCTGTCTAGTGATAAGATGGCAGGAAGGGGGGAGGAGGGGGCAGCGCCAGGCTCTCACACACACACACACACACACACACACACACACACACACACACACACACACACACACACACACACACACACACACACACACACACACACACACACACACACACACACACACACACACACACACACACACACACACACACACACACACACACACACACACACACACACACACACACACACACACACACACACACACACACACACACACACACACACACACACACACCAAAAGGCCTGACAGCCATAGGAAGAGGTAAGGGTGACAGTAAGGGAGTGTGTGCAGACTAACTTAATCAACACTTTTGACTAGGAAGTCAAAAGGTGCTTTCTTCATTCTGATCAGCCCCAATCTGCATACTCTGTCTGAATACATTGAGAGTTACTTTTGACTCTAACAGTGTTCCACTGGAGTCATAGTTTTCTGAACTTATTTCTTATCAGCAATTCGGTTTCTTTTTAATGGCCTAGGCGGATTTTGGCTTTTTTTCTCTTGCCAAGATATTTTAGACACACTTTGAGGTATGCAAAACCTTAAAACTAGAACACTGATTGCTGGCTTACGCTGCAAACTTCATCGCCTTTTAACAAGAGACTAAGTATATAAAACGTTATTTTGTATATTTTACACATCAGCAGAAACAGAGAGAGATGGCAGGAAGGGGGAGACAGTTTCCCCCACCTTTACAGACACTGGCCATAGTAAGAGGAAAGTGTGACAGTAAGGGAGTGTATGCAGACTAACTTAAACAACACTCTTGACTAGGAAGGCAAAAGATGCTTTCTTTGTTCTGATCAGACCGAATCCGCATACTCTGTCTGAAATACCTGGAGAGTTACTTTTGTTAGAGATTTCAGAGCTTTCTGAACTTATTTCTTAGCAGCACTGGGCATTTTTGTGTTGTATTGTATACAGTTGAAAGTGCACAGATAAAAGGTCAAGCATGGGCGGTAAAAATGTGTCTCCTCAGGCTCTCTAATACACACACAGTCATCTCTCAAACAAGGTGCCTGCCTGCTTTCCAGGACTTTTACAGCCTCTGGCCGACTACAGGGCCATGGGGTGTTAAGACAGGCACCTATAGCTCCGGAGTGAAGGTCCCCACACACACACACACACACACACACACACACACACACACACACACACACACACACACACACACACACACACACACACACACACACACACACACACACACACACACACACACACACACACACACACACACACACACACACACACACACACACACACACACACTTGGGGGCGGGCCCACCTGTCACTTTTTATGCATACTAATGTGATTGAAACATTTTTTATTCTACACCATAAGGCGCAACAGTGGGGGCTTTTCACACCTGTGAATACACATCACCCCCCTCCTATCGACGGATCTCACACCTACTTGGGATATCACACCTACTTGAGATCTCACACCTCGATCAAAGGGGAGGCGGAACTTAGCTCATTTGCATAATGGGGGGAGGTGTGACCTGTCACTTTTGTATGCATACTAATGTGATGGAAGCGGGATGAATATTACTACTTCCATTGTTTACTTCCTGGTGAGGCCACACCCTCTGCCAGCATTTCACGAACAAAGCTTCATAAACCTTTCAGCGATTCATGCCGGATATCTACTGCCAGGGGCGGACTGGCCATCGGGACGTTCGGGACGAATCCCGATGGGCCGGTAGCCCGGTACCGGAAGTGGGCTGGTCGGACCAAGCGACGCGGCCCACTGCCCCACTCCGATTGGCCCACTTCGGTACAGGTGAAATTGTAATCAGCTTAATGCTTGGCCCACGTCACGACCAGACTGTGGTCAAGCCGGCCCCCACTTCGGAAAACACAGTCAAGCCAGCCCGCACGTTGTATTGTGGTGCGCGAAATATCCTATGCATTACGGTAGAGGCATGTAAAAACTGCCTTCAAAATAAAAGCGTCTAAAAAACACACCAAACATATACATATACTTATAGCCGTGGGAACATGTTTCAAATGGGGGGTGCTGTGGGGATGACACCAGGGCTGGTTCTGACCAATGTGCTGCCCTATAGGCAAGATTTTAGCTGGCAATGAAAAACCTCTACAAAAGACCAATACACTACAAAAAGAGAAACATATTTGACATGGTGGACAGCTTATATAAAAAGGCTTCAAATGTATTTAGTATTATAACATGTTTTAATTGGGGGGTGGACTTCACATACTCTAGGGGGGTCTGGGGGTGCCCCCCCGGGAAGATGTTTTTAACATTTTAAAGTAAAATGCTTCAATCTGGTGCACTTTGAGCGCCCAATTACTAGAGACTGATCTAGGGGGTAGAACTCTAAACACCCATATGAGAAAGATCGGTTTGCATTTTATTAATCAAATAAGTATGTGAACATAACCAGTAACCTACCATAGCCAATAACAAATAAATGTAGGCTAACTTATTTTATTTTTGTTGGTCATTCATATCTTATTTTACCAGTTAACATTTATTTATTTATGCATATTTTTAAATCTCTCCAGTTTTAAACGATATTTTTGGTTTACTGTCCTATAGTATACATTGGAATGATTTCAAACCTGCTTTTATTTATCCTAATAATTATAAAGGTGTGCCTTGGAAAGATTTGTTTACATAAATTGTGATCAATACATTTGAGATTCACTGAGATAATTTAGACTAAAGTTAACTATCTAAACCCTCAGAGTCCTTTACCTCACTGAGCCTCTCAGTCTGACAGGACAGAACTCTCCCTCCACATTATTGTAGAAACAGTTTCTTATATCCGTTAGCGCAACAGAAGCTAACAACAATCCCCGCCGGTACCGGTGTACCCCCTCTCTCTATCTCTCTCACTTTGGCTGTGAGCTGCGGGCGCCCGATAAGCCAACATCCCCCACTTTCATCACTACAGCGCCCATCGTACAGGGCAAATGGAAAATGTAACCGCGGTGAAAAGGGTGTTATCTTTACTTAATTATGAATGTTGTTACATCAAGACTGGAAATTCGTTTTTTTGGTATTATATTTGTATTATATCTTGTAGAAGTGCACATCATATAAATACATTTTTCGCATACCACCCTCAACAACCCCCAAAACAAACAGTTAAAAATATCTACAACAACAAAGATGGAATCAATAGAAAGTGGCTTACATATTGTGAGAAATCCAACTCACTCTACTGTACAGAATGTTTAGCGTATGCAAAGCCATCTGCAAATGACAGCTCATTCATTAAAGGAGGAATGACATCTTGGAAGCATGTACATCAAAGAATAGAAGAGCACGAGAAAAACCAAGTCTACAGAGAAAGTGCAGAGGCATATTTTATGAAGGCTAGTAAAGCAGACATAGCAAGCCTACTCAGTGGCAAACAAATGTCTCTAACCAGAGACATTGTCAGAAAGAAACGGCAAGTCATGGAACGTGTCATAGAAGTAGTCAGAGTCATTGGAAAGCGTGGTCTAAGCTTTAGAGGCAACCAATTTGAAGCAGCATACACATGGGAGAAAATTGCTGACCATGGCAACTTCTTGGAATTAATCATCCTGCTCAGCAAATACGATGTCTGCCTGCAGGAACATGTCACCCAATGTGTTGAAAAAAGCAAGAAGCAAGCCCGAAAAACGTTTACCCATTTAAACAGTCGTGGTAGATATCTTGTTTGTTTTAAACATCATAAATACTAAAAACAACAGTGAATACCTACAGGTTGTGTACCCGAATCTCCCGCTGGTCCAAACAAAGTAGGAACAGCATCGTTCTTCAGTGCCCTACGCTGTACACAGGGGCGGACTGGGACACAAGTTCAGCCCGGGACGTTCAGACGCGTGAGACTGGGTCTAAAGGCAGAAGGTCCTTTGTCACTCTGCTCTCAAAAACTACAGTGAACAAAGGGATCAATGTCATCAGCCACTTAATCCAAGAAACCATATCTAGGAAAGTAAGGGAGGTAGGCATGTTTTCTGTGCAGATCGACACCACACAGGATGTTACATCTACAGACCAGTGTGCTGTTATCCTCAGGTATGTGACAGATGTGGTCCACGAGAGGCTCATAGCTGTGGTTGACTGTGAGTCATCAACTGGACAATATTTTGTAGAGCTACTGAAGAAAACTCTGGCAAAGGTGGATATTGATCTTCGGAATTGTGTGGGAAACTCAACCAATGGAGCGGCAAACATGCAGGGCCAATACAAGGGGTTCTCCACCTTGCTCTCCGCAGAGTCTCCCAACCAAGTGCCCATCTGGTGCTACGCACACATCCTGAACCATGTGCTAGGAGACACCACAGGTGTTGTGATAGCCAGTGCATCACTCTTCTCACTTCTGAATGATATTGCTGTGTTCATCAGAGAGTCATACAAGCGTATGAACATTTGGGAGGAAGTGAGTGAAGACACACGACACAGACGGCTGTCTCCAATCGGGGAGACAAGGTGGTGGGCCAAGGATCAGGCTCTGAGCAAGATATTCGGGTGTTTTGGCAATCCTGACCATTCCTTGTTTATTGACTTGGTGTCAACATTAACAAGGATTGAAGAAGAGGCCTCCATGAAGCCACATGTCAGAGCAAAAGCCAGGGGGTACACAGAGTCTCTCCTAAGGTTCGAGACAATAATGATTGCTCAGATCTTTCTCCGAATATTTGAAATCACGTCACCCCTCTCCAAGTATCTCCAAACCAGCGGCATGGACTTACTGACTGCCCATCGGTTAGTAATAGGGACCCAAGAGAGCCTTAACAAGTGTGTCAGGGGTTTTGATGAGGTGAAAAGAGCAGCAGATGCATTTGTGGACTGGGCCAATGCCAAGCTGCAGGAGAAGGAGGACTGTGAAGTTATGGTCCAAGCTGTGCTCCCAGAGAAACGCGTCAGGAGAAAGAAGGCCATGCCAGGTGAGTTGGCTGAAGATGAGTCTGTGTCAGACGCTGAGGCAGACTACAGGATCAAGGTCCACAATGTAATTCTGGACACAGTCACAGAGAGCATTCAGAGTTGCTATGCTGCAAATGGACCACTCTGCGCAGACTTTGCATGTCTTGATCCTCGGAATTTCCCTAAAATAAAGGAAATGGGCCTTCCAACAGAAGCATTGCGAAAGCTGAGTGAATGCTTTCAGAAGTATGATGAAAGAGCCACTGCTGGAAGACTGCAGGCTGAGCTGTCAAGCCTAGCCAACTGTTGGGAGAGACTGAAGATGCCCCATTTGGATGCATACAATGTCAGGACAACCGGAGGGGAGGATGGAAGAGAAGAAGACCTGGAGCTAGAGAACAGTTGGAACTACTGCAAAAACTGTGCTATTTGTGTACATCATGTCTTGTCACAGTACAACTTGCTGACTGATGCCTATCATGTCATTGGATTGGGCTACAAGTTCCTCCTAACACTGTCATTCAGTCAAGTTGCCTGTGAGAGGACCTTCTCCACACTGAAATATGTGAAGAATCGACTGAGGACCACCCTGACCAGAGAGCATATGGAGGTATTCATGCTCATGTGCACAGAGAAGGAGATTCTGATGGCTCTGGACACTGATGGAGTGATTGACAGGGTTCACAGAGACAAGTGAGCTGCTGCGACACCTGCTGGTGATGTAAGGCAGAACCCATTTGCTATACTTTGTCCTTAACCCCAATTGTACATTCACGTTACTGACTCCTACATATCCACTTTGACACACTTCACACATGACACGGACATTTTTAAGAAACCTTAAATAAAGGAAGATTTCATTTTGCACCTTACTCCTGTTGTCCTTCTCTTTTATGTTATGGCTTGACTCTGGGGAATCTAGCCATAACGGTATACAGTATATGAGCATAGTAGATGTATAATTTATCTGTAGGCTACAAGGGTGGCCCGCATGCGTGGGCGGCGGCCCGGTGTGTGGGCCGGCGCGTCTGAACGTCCCGGGCTGAACGTCCCGGGCTGAACTTGTGTCCCAGTCCGCCCCTGTGTACAGCGTAGGGCACTGAAGAACGATGCTGTTCCTACTTTGTTTGGACCAGCGGGAGATTCGGGTACACAACCTGTAGGTATTCACTGTTGTTTTTAGTATTTATGATGTTTAAAACAAACAAGATATCTACCACGACTGTTTAAATGGGTAAACGTTTTTCGGGCTGCTAAGCCATTGACACAGTGCTAACTGGGCTAACTAAGTTGCTCGCGTTTCCATATATCAACTCCAATGTCAGAAGATGGCCTTACATGCAGTGGCGTAGCTAGGAATTATTGTGTGGGTGGGCCTGGAGAAATGTAGGTGGGCCAGGGGGAGACTTATTAAGCGTGGGGTCTGAGCTGAAATTTCAATAATGATTTTTGAATGCACTAATTGAACATAAGCATAAACTAGCAGTGAAAACAAAAAACATAGGCACGGCGGCCTCAGAATGTGTGTTATACTGACATCCACATGACTAGGGATGGGTATCGTTAAGGTTTTAACGGTAGGCCTACTACTACTTTTATCGATACCGCTTATCGATCCGGTGCTTTAACGGTACTTTTATCATTTTTCTTGGAGAAAAAAAGAAGGTAAACTAACTAAACAAATTGTATACAAAACTAACATTGCTTTTTATTTAAATTAAATACATAATATTTCACATCAAAAGAAACAACAATCGTATACATCGTATGAAATAATCGGATAGAACTGTAAACAGAATAGCTGAAACTTTAACAAAATAAATAACTCAGTTACCTCTAATCATCAACCCATGTTTGTATAATTGCGAGACACTACAGGTGAATAGGGTAATTTTTTTAACTTAAAGATATCAGCTAGAAATTTCTCCAGTTAATTACTTACAATAAGGCAATTGTTTTTTGTATTACAAGTTTTCAGAAATAGCATGTTTAAATATGCAAATTAGCCATAATCGCATTAAATATGCGCATATTTTAACACATTTCAGGAAACGAATTTTTTTTATTGGATAAAGCCAGGTTCAAAATTCTTGTTTCATTTTGTTGTCATATTAGAATTGAAGGCTTTTACAGAAGGGATTTTTTATATCTCTTTTTATCACTAAATAAATCAGAAAATACTGTCAACAGCCCTAAAATATCAATTTTCGCCATGTTTTTAGGTATAACATGTTATATAATTCAGGCTATGAATGATAAATGAACAAACCCTTCTGTAAAAGCCTTCAGAATATGGATAGGAATATAACTGGAAGGTTTGGTGTGTCTACGTGCTACTGAAGTGGAAATGTTGTGCTCAGAGTAGGAGAAAAAACTCATTTTGAGAAAACGACCTTTAAAGATATGTATTGTCAAATTCCATATTTTTTTTATTGGAAGACACTATTTTCAGACACAATATCTAATCGAATACTTAGAACAACAACAATATAGAACATATAAAACACAATACAACTGAAAACTGAGTAACACAGTATGTACCTGATGAACAAAACCACAGTAACACACACACACTACGACCACAGTAACACACGCACTGCAGAACTGCCACCCTAGTCCATGCCTGCTCCATAAGTAGGCCCCTCCTGCATCTCCTGCTGATGTCTTTTCACCTTTTTTGCTGTGCTTAGACTCTTGCGCCTATATTTCAAACTAGCAGATGTAATGGCCTCAGCTTTTGAAATTCTCAGCAAATCACTTTGTCTCATTGCGCTGACAGTAACAGCTGTGCTCTGGAGCCACAACTTCTCCATAACAGCCAGCATGGCAGAGGCACCTTCATTAAAGGTGGAGATGGCCATAATTGCAGCTGCCTCAACCCTGCTTTTCCCCACAAAGACCGTTTTTGGACACCGCGCCCATATCACAGAGTTGAGGCACTCATTGGCATTTTGAGTACCTCCATGCTGCATTCTCTGGAGCAGGCTGTCACTTGACATGCGGTGGTACACAGGGATAAGCTTCTCCCCCACCTCTCGCTTTAAAAAGTTTCCAGCATGTTCTTTGTGGCTACCAGGTGTTTCCCCATTATCCTCTGCTTTCCTATACCAACACCAGGAGGGATTGCACCTGGTGTGTAAGGGGCTGTCATCAGTAGACATGCCGTGGAGGAGACCTGCCCATATTTCTCCCTTCATTTTATCGATTGAACCCTGGTTGTTGAGAATTGCCCCCCTGTAATAATTTTGCAAAGTTTTGCATTTCTTTGCAGTCAGCTTCCCTACACCCTTCCCTCCTAACTTTTTCTGTGAACTCATTTTTCTGAGTGCTGTACCCATTCGCTTGTGGGCATGATTAATGCACTCTAATTTCACCACTTCATGCCCAGGGTATGGGTTCAGTGCAACCACCTCCCTAAATGCTGCGCTATCCCCATCTGACAACATCTCTGTGTACCGCACCTGGTGGCGATTCACAGACCTGGCCCACATCCTCTTGGCTGACTCCTGCTCCATTGCCTTGCTTGACCCTGCAAAGTTTCTTGCACAATCACTATGTGTCTGTCGCCAACTGTCATACTCCTCTTCTGTAATCTTTTGCTCTTGCTTGGCATTTCCCTTTAGAGCACAAGCATGGCAATAGGATGATAGGATTTCATAGTCTATCACCAATCCAGTAAGGATGTCAATGCACACACCGATCCCATAATGGGATGTGAAGCCTCGCTTTTGCCATGTGCCATCAAATGACACGCTGATGTTTATAACTGCCTCTGCATCCTCCCTCAGCAACTCTGCAACATCTGGGTCCACATCTGCATAAGCCTGCCTGACCTGCTCCCTTGTCCTGTGAAGTGACTCCAGGCCTCTCTCTATTTCTGCCACGAATAAGAGAAAAAAATAAGTCAACTGAATGTCCTGATAAGTTATACTCTGAATTCAATAGTTCAAGTTTTCTTGGTCTCAATCCTGTTTCTATACCTGTCACTCTCTTGTCATGTCTCTGATAGGTTTTGAGATGAAGTGCAGGAATCCCCAACACTTTGCTTATTTTCTTCAGAGCTGCATAGCCCAAGCCTAACTCGTGCGCTAAGAGCACCATTCTCACATTCACATCAAAAGCAACATCCTTCCTGGTTTCGTCTTGAAGACGTGTAGATGTGTACACACTTTTGCGGTACCCACCATCACACAGACTGCACTCTAAAATTAAGCTGCTACAGAAACCATGGTTTTGCGGATCGATGTTAACTTTGAGCCCTGTCCCTGCGCAATTTGGGCAAATCAACCCACTGAGCAGTTCATTCAGCCGCGCTACATGTATTATCAGCCACTGCTGTGTGGCGCTATCTAAACCCTCCTGCTCTTTGGGTGACAGCTTGCGCATTGATGCACTAAGTGAAGGTTTTTCAGGTTCGGGGTCATTTGTTTTGTCTTCTACCTTGCTACGTGCAAGTGACAATTGTTGTCCTCTTCTCTTTGAACGATTTTTTCGCGGATGTTTCGGCATTTTGAGATTTAAATTTTCAGCGCAAATATTTAAGGAAGTGTCACGGCGCACCACGTGACGCATCTGAATGAATCACGTTGTCAGAAATTGACACCAGCCAATAAGATTCCGTTCTTTGGTCAGATGACCCCTTTGTACTTTCACGATTGGTTGCTGATACAAAGGAAATGACCATATTTGGATCCGATGAGATTGTGCAGGAGAACCTGAGCTTTCCAACGGTACCTCTCATGACATGGAGCAAACAGCGGTCACGGCACTTTATGTTACGTTAGATTGCTAACTTTTGGTGAATTTAGGAGAAATCTACCGACGGAAATAGACAAACTATAGTAAAATAAACACCTAAATGTGTATTTTGTACGTTTTCCTTCCAAAAGCCTGAAAGAAAACATCTTATTGAATCAAAATAGCACAAAATCTCAAAATTGACATGGGCATGAAAAACGATGTTTTTGCCTGCCGTGTCTCGCCTTATACATAACACCTGACGTGGAAACGTTACTCGTGAATGGGGGGGCTACAGCGCTACAAGAAAGACAGTCGAACCCGTTGCATTTCTCCGTCTGAATGTGGTGCACTTTTGCTAAATGTTTAGACAAATTGCTCGTGTTACCGGCGCCCTTACATGCTAAACTCTTATTGCACTTTTGGTAACGAGCATCGAGACGGGTAAAGTTTAACCACACCTCGGAGCGCATTCTCTCTGCCATCTCCTCCGTGTGTGTGTGTGTTGCTGCATGTAGCAGCTGCATGTGTGTAAACTGCCCCGCCCCCTCGCAAGCAGGCGGGGATTGGAAAGATCTAAAATACTAAAAATACGCATTTTGCTGTCTTTTTGCATATTAGAAACAGAGTTGGCGACACTAAAACTGCAATATAATGTTTGTGTAGCAATAATACATATGACATATCTATATGTTTTACATGTCCCTCTCCAGTACCGACCGATAACTTCGGAGCTTAATGGTACCACGTTCTTTAATAATTCAGCCCTGGGGCCCGTTTAATACCGGGGCTCGGTACCCATCCCTACACATGACTGGCTCGGCGGCCACAGGTTGTTTATCCTTGACAGTCGCACAGTGGGCACAAACTGAGAGAGTCTTTTCATATTCAGCAAATGTGTACACGCTTCACTGCAGACCTCAAGAAGAAAAAATACTTTAATTCACTCAAGGAAAAACTTACTTTACTTACTAATTTACTCACGTTAAAAAAATGCACTCCCTATTCCATTGTCATGAAGGTGGCAATATCCAGAATAACTTTGATTGGATCAAGGCTATAAACATGTTGATTTCTGCTGTAAAGTTGGGCATTTTAACATGGGGGTCTATGGGAATTGCTCCTTCCTGCATCCATCCCCTGTTGGCCACTAGAGGAACTGCAGTTCCTTCTGGGCTTCCCAGCTCTGCGCTATAACGCGCTGATTGGCTATGGGTGGGCCAGACGTGCATGTGGGTGGGCCCAGGCCCACCCGGGCCCACCCACAGCTACGCCACTGCTTACATGTATCTCATAGCAGGAGAATGTCTGCATTCACACACGAAATACTCAGACAGCAGTGTTTCCCTTAGGTTTACTGCCTTGGCAGGGTGCACCCACATTTTTTTAATCCTCTGGAGCAGAGAGAGGAGCTGTGGATTATTAGGGCCCGAGCACGGAGCGCTAGGACCCAACGGCATCCTAGCACGAAGTGCGAGGAACCTATTGTTATTGGTGGAATTATTAGGGCCTGAGCACGAAGTGCAAAGATCTATTGAAATCGTCAGTATTATTAGGGCCTGAGCACGAAGTGTGCGAAGACCTATTGTTATGCTCAGAATTCTTATGCTTATTCTTCTCGTTCTGCAGTTTCGACCTGTTTTTGAGGGGGTTACGACACTATTCATGTAGAGCAATTGGCAACGCTGCCAGGACGGGTGAAAAATGTAACATTCTGGATTCGATGGGTGAAAAATGTCAAGCTTGCTCTCTAGCGCCACCTGTGAAAATTCAGTTTTTCGAAAAATGTACACAGTTGCAGCGTAAGTCTGACGGACCTGAAATGTTGCACACTTATCCGGGTGGAGCAGCTCTACATATTATCCTCTCATATCCCGAAGCTCCGGCTACTTTGATTTTTTTTTAATTGTCATAATGTCAAAAACAGTGAAATATTAACTTAAATTCAAATTTTTTGATTTTCCACACCAAACTTAGTGCATCGGACGCAAAACTTGGGACACACGTCAGAGCCCAGGACCTTTTCGAGAATGTAAAAAAAATGTAATTTGTCAAAAAAACTGCTCACTAGCGCCCCCTATTGTGTGGTAGTCACATATAGTTTCTCATAACTTCACGCATCTTTGCACAGACATTCCTCCTAGAATTGCGAACATATTTGTCATAGGCTTCCATTAGCCCCGCCCCCGAAGAAGTCGGCCATTTTGAAAGATGTGCATTTTTCATACATTTTAAGCACATTCTTGCGAACTCCTCCTAGGGGAATGATCGGAAAAATTGCAATCCAGCACAAGTTCAGCCCCTATCCAATATGATGCTAAATTGAGAAGAACATTTTTGATAGCTCAATCATGGAGATCGTAAGCAAACAGCGAATACACAATTTTTGACGATTTACATGTCGCAAATTACTCCAAACTACTCGGATATAGTTATTCCGATATTCACGGAACGCTGTATAAATATTGCTATTATGATTGCACACATATTTCGAATTGCCTTCCATTAGCCCCGACCCCCTGAAAGTCGGCCATTTTGAAAAATGTGCGTTTTTCATCCATTTTAAGCACATTCTTGCAAACTCCTCCTAGGGGAATGATCGGAAAAACTCCAATGCAGGACAGGTTCAACCCCTGGCCAATGTCATGAATCAATCGTGGAGGTCGTAAGCTAACAGCGAATACACCATTTTTGACGATTTACATGTCGCAAATTACTCCAAACTACTCGGATATAGTTATTCCGATATTCACGGAACGCTGTATAAATATTGCTATTATGATTGCACACATATTTCAAATTGCCTTCCATTAGCCCCGCCCCCCTGAAAGTTGGCCATTTTGAAAAATGTGCGTTTTTCAGCCATTTTAAGCACATTCTTGCAAACTCCTCCTAGGGGAATGATCGGAAAAACTCCAATGCAGGACAGGTTCAACCCCTGGCCAATGTCATGAATCAATCGTGGAGGTCGTAAGCTAACAGCGAATACACCATTTTTGACGATTTACATGTCGCAAATTACTCCAAACTACTCGGATATAGTAATTCCGATATTCACGAAACACTGTATACACATTGCTCTTATGATTGCGGACATATTTCAAATTGGCTTTAATTAGCCCCGCCCCCGACAAAGTCGGCCATTTTCAAAAATGTTCGTTTTTCATGCATTTTAAGCATATTCTTGCCAACTCCTCCTAGGGGAATGATTGGAAAAGTTCCAATCCACGACAAGTTCATCCCCTATCCAATATGATGTTAAATTGTAAAGAAAATAGTTGCTAGCTCAATCGGGGAGGTCGTAAGCTAACAGCAAATACACAATTTTTGACGATTTACATGCCACAAATTACTCCAAATTACTCCAAACTACTCGCATAAAGGTTTTTCAATATTCACGAAACGCAGTATACACATTGCTCTTATGAATCTGGACATATTTCAAATTGCCTTCCATTAGCCCCGCCCCAAAAAAACTCTGCAATTTTCAAATATGTGGGTTTTTCATGCATTTTAAGCAAATTTTTGCAAACTCCTCCTAGGGAAATGTTCGTAAAAATTCCAATCCAGGACAAGTTAAGCTTATATCCAATGTCATGCTACTTTGAGAAGGAACAGTCCTTCGCTCAAGCTGGGAGCTCGTAGGCTAACGGAGAATATATCATTTTTGACCATTTATATGACAGATAACCTTCTGACACCTGCCTGTCTGCCTGCCACATCAACTCTCTCACACACACACACACACACACACACACACACACACACACACACACACACACACACACACACACACACACACACACACACACACACACACACACACACACACACACACACACACACACACACACACACCCTAAAGCATATACTAAATATCAGGCTACAGCCCTTGTATATTTTATTATGTGAAGCACTATATGGTTTCATGACAAATATATACTGTTTATTTGTAGATATCTCCTAAAGCCTACAAATAAAGTTTGAAATGTAGGCCTGTTACATATATTATTTAGCGATATATATTATACACACTGTTCTGCTTTCTGTATTGACATCAGCAGCTGTTCTCACTGTAAACATCACGTCACAATGAAAGCAGTTGTATTAAAAACATAAATAGCCTAACATCCAGGGGAGATTTTATTAGTGAGTAAACAAACGGTAAATGGCAGAAAGTCTGATGCACATTTGATCATCTTAAGTAACTTATAATCACAACGGGAACAGTTTGCAGAGCTGTGCTTCGTTGACATAAGTCCAGCCATGCGTCACGCCTCTTTTAACATCACTGTTGGCTGAAATCGACTCCCGAAAACTCATCAGTGTACCCTCGGTTATAGCTCCTCCAGACAGCCTCCTCGATAATCGATCCTTGACGAGCCTTTAGAGAAATTTGTTTTCCTTCGAGACGGCGCGCCGACATCCCTTTCCGGGTCGCTGCCGGAGGACCTGGGAGTCTGGGACGCGAAAATTATAGAAATGAGAAACGGCTCATTTCCCAGGACTCGCGCGCGTCTGCTTGACGCCGCGACGACCGGCTGCCCTCCCCGACAGGCGCAGGGACGCGAGGGCCCGCTCATCATTGCGCGCACATGTGCGACCGCAGTTTTAATTGTTATTGATATCGTACAGTAACAAAGTATTTGTACATTACAAAGTAATAAAGTACAGTGTTACACTGTACTGTATTACTTTTATTCAAACTGTATTCCCTTCTTATCATGTAGCCTACACTTCTTCCTTTCATTGATACATTTAAATCACCTGAATACAGCATATAACATACGTACATGCTGCAACCCTGTGCTGCTGCTGCTTCTCTCTGCCTCATCCTCTATTGCTGGAGGCAGCTCCACCTCATCTGATCTCTGATATGAAAGCAATCGTGTTATGATCATATTGAGCTATTGGTGTGAGTCTAACATTAAACAAGCACTCTGCTTGTCATACATTGCTGACGATACATTTGAAGTGGCAATTTGTTGAGTCATTGCCGCTAAATGCCGGTAGCATCAAGCTAGCAAATCCTGCATTAGTCTCACATCAACAGGTGTAAACAGAACATCAAATTATCCTGAGCTAATTTACTGAATAAACCAACTCACATCTTCTGTCTTTTTTTTCACCCAACTGTCATGGCTAGGCAAACCAGTATGAACCCAAAAGCACGACTCGACAAACAAAGTACAAATACAAGTCTTTACTGAAGAAATAGTGACACTGTGAGCTCTCCGTAGAGGTAACATGTTTCGAAAACAAAAAACACTCTTACGAGGAAAAGGTTAACATAGTAACAAAAGTCAAAAGATAAAGTAAATTCCAAAACCTCGGTTCTTAGCTCTTAGCAGATAACATGGACTTCACGCTGGCAGTCAGGCACATGGGACGAAACGAACTGGCAACAAGACAAGGGAGACAGAAACTATATATAGGCAGGCTAAGGGGGAACAGGTGCAGACAATTAGGGCGGAGTCGACAATCACAGTGGAGGGGAAACACACAAAGGGAGGAAGTGAGGTAATCTGCAACCACAAGGAAAGGTTACTACAAAATAAAACAGGATACAAGACTAAACTTAAAACATTAACTTAACAGATTTTACGAGATATAATACCAACTCATTAGACTATTCTTCTGCTGGCGTTTCATTGTTGTTTTCTGTCAAATTCAATACTGTAGTTCAAAACCGCGGTACCTGCTCACCATCTGTGAGCTATTTTTAGAATGCGCATGCTACGTTCGTTGTCGCGTTCGCGCGCGTCCACCTGGGCAGGCTGTGTGTGTCCTTCTCCCGTGACGATAACGATAAAATAATAATAAACAAATTTGAAAATGGGGGGGGGGGACACAAATGGGCAGACAGCAGAGCTCGGGGCAATAATGAAGATTTGTTTGACTTTTTTACACTTTGTTGTTCTCCTCCTTTCCTCCGCTCTTGTCTCTGATTGTGAGTGTGTGCATTTGTGTGTGTGTGGGGGGGGGAGGGAGCGAAGCCCCGCCCTTAAAAAACAGAGCGGAGGGAGAATGTGAATAGGGTGGTGAAGTCACGCCCATCTACTTCCGGTCCATGGGACCTTATTTCGAAAAAATTATGTATTGAAGTCAATGGAGAGAGAAAACTTATCTTTCGATCCCATTTGAATTGTGCCACAAATTACACATATGATATTTGTGAATCTTAAAAAATAATTTCCATGTCCAAAAAGTCACAGTTTGTCGTAAAATTGTTGAAATATAAGACTATGAAAGATACGCAACTAGAAAGACTACAAATCCCTCAGTAAGTGATGTCACAATTGTTTTCCTCCGCTAAATATAAGAGATAGCTAAGATAACTTCAAACAAGATGCCTGTGTGCTTAGTACCAGGTTGTTATCATACCAGCAATGGGTCTTGCTTGTTCTTTCGCTTCCCGTCTGATGAAAGGACCAGGAGTGGCTGGATCAAGTTAGCTACCTAGCTAGTAGCAAGCACGTTAGTTAGCATAACAGCCTTAGCCTTGTCATTTTTATTAGACTTAACATGAAGAAACATTAAGTAACCCAATGCGCCAACGACCTATTCGATAAAGCGTCTGTATGATTGAATGCTCTCTGCACCGCTAGTCAAAATGGACATTCTTTATTCTGTGATTCTGTGGATCTTATTCCTTCAATGTTTATCATGTGATGTCAATGGGGCTGTCAACCGGGAGAGGACACAGTACACCAGAGATGTGCTGCTGCAACTGAACATGGCAAGTCTGGCTCGCGTGATGGATACCACGTTAAAGTTAACGGACATTATTCGGAGAAATCCAAATGAAACCTGTGGTGCAACGGGGCACCAGAGGAGGTAAACGCGGCGGCGTAAGATTACGCATGAGAAGGCAGCGGCTCCCTCGATTCCTCTGCCCTCGATGATCCTGGGGAACGTTCAATCGCTGAGGAACAAGGTTGACGAGCTTCAAGGTAATGTTCGGTTTCAGAAGAATTTCAGGGACTGCTGTCTTTTGGCCTTCATTGAGACATGGCTCACAGACTGTAACCAGGACAACGATCTGTTTATTGACGGTTTTGGAGCTCCCTTTCGTCTGGATCGAAAGGCGGATGTGAAAGGAAAAACTCAAGGGGGCAGAGTATGTTTGTACGTAAAAAAACAGTACTGTAGCTCTGTGACTGTCAGAGAACGCATTTGCACCCCAGATGTTGAACTTTTATCTGTTTGATTGCGTCCCTTCTACCTGCCCCGTGAGTTTCCCCAAGTTTTTATAACAATAGTGTACATCCATCCCAGGGCAAATGCCACCTCTGCCTCCAGCACTATCTTTGATTTGGTGCAAAAACTGCAGTCAATTTCACCTGACGCAATTTCAACCCAAACTTTATACTTGGGGATTTTAACCATGTGACCCTTAAAAAGACACTCACTAACTTTTATCAATATGTCTCCTGTCCAACCAGGCGGGATAAAACATTAGACCTGTGTTATGGGTCAGTAAAGGAAGCCTATAAGTCAGTCCCATTACCCCCACTGGGCTCTGCTGATCATAACTGTGTGCATTAACTGCCCATATACAAAACAGTTTTGAAGCGAGAGAAAACATTGACAAAGGACATAAATGTCTGGACAGAAGAATCTGTAGCCTGTTTGCAGGAATGTTATGACTGCACTGATTGGGATATGTTCAAAGAGTCTTGTGGTGCCGACTTGGATGAACTTGTTGATGTAACATGCTCATATACAGCCTTTTGTGAAGACATGATTATTCTGTGTAAGAAAGTTAAAATATACCCGAATAACAAACCATGGGTGACCAAGGCGGTTAAGTCCAGCATTCAGAAAAAGAAACAAGCTTTTAAACAGGGAAGTGCCTCTTATCTGCATGATGCTAATATGGAACTTAAAATAGAAGTTGTTGTGTATTAGTAGAAAGAAATTAATGAAACAAGGGACAGAGGATACGGGTACTCAACTCTTTACTGTTCGTCATGCTTAACTGCCACAGCATCAACTCCCGGGCTTACTCTTCTTCTCTCAACATTGTATGTATACTCTGGTTACACTGCGCCCCCTATTGGCAGGAGTATATTAGAACACAACATTTCCCCCCTTCTTAAAAAGAGTTACTTCTCCCCTTGAACAGCATGCATAACATTAGCATTTTAAACAGACACTTACGTAGTAACCATGAAACCATCTGTAATGATAATAACTTCACATATCACAATATGCAGAACATTTTCAAACATTAATTCAACCACAGTTTAAGTGACATAGTCCTCAATCCAAACAGGCTGCTTTCTGATTCGCTGGTTCCTGCTCTGAGCACCATGCACTGTAGCTGGCTCAGCAGGCCTCACTTCTTCTGATGGAGGAGTGAATGTTTCTGGAAGCACCGACAGGTGTGAAGCATCCCAGGTTTTTCCATTATCAAGTGTGTAACTGTGAGGTCCTTTCTGCTTGGTCACTTTCAGAGGCTCACTGAACTTTGGCTTTCCCTTTTTGACATGCAGCGGGTTTCTCACACGCACCAGGCTTCCCGGATGTATTTTGGGAATCTTGGCATTTCTTTTTGCATCAGAATATGTTTTCATGTGCCACTGTTTCTTTTCCACTCTGTCTCTCAGTTCCTGATCCTGAGTATCCGTAAGCTGTGGCAGGATTGAGAGTTTGGTTCGCATTTTTCTTCCATACATGAGCTGGAACGGAGATGTCCCTGTAGTGGCGTGAGGTGTAGCTCTGTAGACCTGAAGAAACTCAGCAACGTGAGCTTTCCACGGAGCGTTCTCTCTCTGTGCCGTGAGAATGCTTTCCTTCAGCACTCTATTTAGCCTCTCCACCGCTCCATTTCCTTCTGGATGGTAGATTGTAGTCCTGATGTGTTGGATGTCTCTTTCTTCTAGGAAAAAGGCGAGTTCTGAGGATGTGAAATGTGGACCGTTATCTGTCACCACAGACACAGGGTTCCCTTTTTGGCTGAACACTGATCTCATGAATGTGATCACTGTTGCAGTAGTGCATCTTGGGGCAAAACACACTTCTGGCCATTTTGAAAAGTAGTCAGTCATAGTAATAGCAAACTTACAGTCCACCGGACCAGTCTCAAATGGGCCCACGATGTCGAGGGCAAGCTTTTGCCATGGCCCCTGAGGCAGAGGGACTGGTGTCATAGGTGCAGGGTTAGTTTTAGCTGTTTTATCATTCATCTGGCAGGACACACAGGCGGCGATAACCGATTGTACCAGTGCATCCATTTTAGGCCACCAATACAAGTCTCTGAGTCTCTGTTTTGTGCGTACAATGCCTTGGTGGCTCTCGTGTGCTAAGGATACCATGTGTGAGTGTAGCTTTACTGGAACAACTAACCTGTGACTCCCTCTCAGAATGAGTTGTTCATGTGCAGAAAGTTCATTTCTCACCTGGTAGTACGGCAACATGTTAGCAGGCAGGCCTTTGGATGAAGCTGGCCACCCGTCTGTCATGTAGTTGCGTAGCTGACGTAACTCTGGACAGGAAGTGCAGGCATCTGTGAAGTCAGACGAGGGAACAGCAGTCAGCAGACCATCTCTGGTTCCGTGTCTGAGGTGCAGTCCTGTCCGTGTGGCAGTGGCAGGCGGGAAAGGCAATCTGCTGCATGGTTCTGAGCACCGGGTCTGTAGACAATATCATAGTTGAAGCAGAGTAGCCTGGCCGACCAGCGTGCTACTCTCATACCAGCTCTCCCCATGCCTTTTGTAGCCAAGAGTGTGGTCAAAGCTTAGTGATCAGTCCTTAAGGTGAACTTTGTTCCCCACAAGTAGGTTCTCCAACGCTCTGCAGCCCACACACAGGCCAAAGCTTCTTTTTCTACCACAGAGTACTTTCTCTCTGCAGCACTAAGAGAGCACGAAGCAAATGCCACTGTTCTTTCAGTGTTGTCACGATGTATCTGTGTCAGCACCCCACCTATGCCATAGTCTGAGGCATCTGTAGACACTATGGTGGGCCGTGACGGGTCAAAAAGAGCGAGTGATGAACTGTCTGTGATGAGTAGTTTAACCTGCTGAAAACTACTCTGTGCCTCATCAGTCCATGTGAATGTAGCTCTGCGTAGCACATCTCTCATTGGTTCCACCACAGTTGCATAGTTCTGTATGAACTTGGAGTACCACGATGTTAGGCCAAGAAAAGACCTGAGAGTCACTGGATCACTGGGTGATGGAGCATCCCGAATAGCTGCAATGTGGTCATCATTTGGCAGCAGACCTTCCTTGCTTATGCTGTGTCCTAGATACGTTAGTTTGTCCTGGTAGAATTTGCATTTATCTGTGTTGAGACTTAGTCCAGCTTCCTGCAGTCGGTACAGTACTGCTTTCAGGCGGGTTTCATGCTCAGCACGGCATGAGGAGTAAATTATGATATCATCCAGATATGCCTGCACTCCAGGTAAATCTTTCAGCACCATGGACATCATCTTCTGAAATGCTGAGGGTGCTGATGCTAGCCCATAGCAAACTCGCTTGTACCTGAAAAGTCCCTCGTGAGTAATGAACGCAGTCAGATCTCTGCTGTCCTCATGCAGTGGAAGCTGGTAGTATGCATTAGCCAGGTCGAGGGTTGAGAATATGGTAGCTCCTCTGAGTTCTGAGAAGAGCTCCTCCATGTGTGGAATGGGGTAGCAATCCATTATGACGGCCTTGTTAGGCTCCCTGAGGTCTGTACACATCCTTATTTTAGATGAGTTCTTTCGTTGAGTCACAACGATCGGTGATACCCAGGGAGAGGCATCTATTTTTTCAATGATGTCAGCATCAAGAAGGCGCTTTAACTCTGCAGAAACAGCATCTCTGACTGAGAATGGAAGCCTTCTCAATTTCTGCTGCACAGGCTTCACCTCATCTTTCACTCTTACTTTGTGTACTACGTTCCTAACACAGCCCATAGGTAAAACTGTATTAACAGGTGCAGATGCAGTAGGTGTCGGTGTAGTAGGAGTTGCAGGTGGGGTTGTTATCTCTCTGACTGTGTGCTCTGACTTCAGTACCACTCTGTTTCTCATGATGACCATTTCCAGTGCCTCAAACAGGTCCAGGCCCAGCAGTATTGAACCTGACTTCACAATGAAAAGGGTAGCTGAGGCAGTATTTCCGTCATGGAATGCACGTAAATGCAGTTTCCCTAGTACTGGGATTCTCTGTCTTGAGTATGTGACTAGAGGAACCTTTGTAGGTTTCAGTGGTATGTGACTGAAATAGGTCTCGTACACATGAGCCGGCAGCAGTGACACTGAAGAACCAGTATCTACTATCATCTCAAATGACTGGTTAGCAGGAGAAAGTCCCAAATCTACAGTGCACATTATTTTCTTCTCTTTTGGGGCAGAATTATTCAGCAATAAAACAGTCAGTTCTGGAATAACGACCTCCCTCACTTCACGTTTTTGTTCTGAACGACACACTTTGGCAAAATGCCCAGTTTTTCCACAGGATTTGCATATTTTGTTTGTAGCAGGGCATTGTGTGGAATTGGCCATATGTTTATCTGAATCACATCTGTAACATCTTCGTGCTTGCTCAGACTTTCTCTCACCTTGCCTTTGTTTACTTGCAGCGGGACGTTTTTGTTCCCATTTTGGCGCTCTGATCTCTCTCACAGGCACTTCACTGTTGGAGAACTCGGCCACGTTGCGCGCCGCCATTTCCACCTGATTTGCAATCTGAATGGCTTTATCCAGTGTCAGTTTGTCTTCTAGCAGCAAGCGTCCACGTATGCGTCCACTGTAGGCTTTTTCCACGATCTGATCACGCAGCATATCCTGTTCTGCATTTCCAAATTCACAAAAAACGAGCATTTCACGTAGCGCAGAGACGTACTGTGCAATTGTTTCATCATGTCTCTGGGCTCGTTGGCGGAACCTGTGTCTCTCCGCAATTACGTTTACCTTCGGCACGAAATGCGCCCGTAGTGCAGCCACGGCATGGTTGTATGTAGTTCCCGTTTTAGTCAATGTGTAGAATATCCTCTGTGCTTCGGTTCCGACGCTGTGTAGCAGCGTTGCACGTATACGGGTATCCGGCCACTTGGCTCCTTCCACGTCGATCACTAGCAGATAGTTTTCGAACATTTTTAGCCATGTTCCAAATGGCATAGTAGGTTCTCCCGGACACTGAAGAAAGGTGGGAGGTAAAGGAGTAGAAGCCACGGCCATCCTCGTCGCCAATTTGTTGTGTATTAGTAGAAAGAAATTAATGAAACAAGGGACAGAGGATACGGGTACTCAACTCTTTACTGTTCGTCATGCTTAACTGCCACAGCATCAACTCCCGGGCTTACTCTTCTTCTCTCAACATTGTATGTATACTCTGGTTACACTGCGCCCCCTATTGGCAGGGGTATATTAGAACACAACAGAAGTTCTGAAAGCTAAACAGAATTTTAAATCTGAAATACAAAACAAAATGGCTGCAAACAACCTTGGCTCAGTCTGGAATAGCATGAAAACCATAACAGGCCTCCGGGAAACAAAGAATAGCTGCCATTTGACTCTGGATGGCTTTAATTCAGATGTTGAGTTTGCAAATGCCCTAAATCACTTTTTTTCTCGATTTGAAGCATTTGATTTCAATAATAATATATCTGAACTGAAGCTTAAACTTGAAGACAATAAGCATTTTTATATAGACCAGAGGGAAGTGGAAAAGGCCTTCCGTTTAGTAAAAATAAGCAAGAGTCATGGACCTGACAACATCTACGGGCGTTTACTTAAACTTGGGCAAAAGAACTTAGTCCTGTGTTCCACTACATTTTTAATATGTCTTTACAGACACAGCATGTGCCAAAGGTTTGGAAGGATGCTGTGGTAGTCTCTGTTCCCAAATCCAGAGGCCCCAAAACTCTTAATGATTTTAGACCAGTTGGACTTACATCAATTCTAATGAAGACATTGGAAAAACTAGTCAGAGCTTTAATCTTAAGTAAGACTGAGCATGCACTCGATCCTATGCAGTTTGCTTACAGGCCACACAGAGGAGTGGAGGATGCCATTGCCACGGTCACCTTATCTGACTTACTTTTTAAACACTTGGAGGGAAATGGATCTCATGCTAGTAAGGTTGCAAAATTCCGGGAATTTTCAAAGAAGGAAACTTTCCACGGGAATTAACGGGAATAAACGGGAATTTATGGGAATAAACTGAAAATCTTCCAAATTGAAGGTTGGCTCTTCATAGGGAACTTAAATATAGTATATATAATATTTTAGCATAATCTTGACTAAAACAAACAGATGCCATTCAAGTAGGCCTACACTTGAATATCCATGCCATAGCATACTGCTTACTGCATAGCTATTGAGACCACACAAAGGTTCGCAACAGGCTCCCAAATGTGAGAGTTGAAAAACTGGTTGGCATTCGGGCAAACCTAAGGCTCTTTGAGCATGACACAGAGCCATCCTCAACAAGGCTGGACAGTGACACTGAAGAGGCAGACTCAGAGTGTGATGTTGATGAGGCCCAGGAAGAGCCCATTGACTGAAAGGGTTTAGCCAAAATGCAGAGGATCGCTTGAAGGAAGATTTGCATGTTTAATGGGACTTTTTGGAGGGAGAAGGGTGAGTGGGGTTGGGGGGGAAGAGTAACATTTAACTCAACATTCCTGTTTTCGTTCTTCAATGAAACAAATAATTGTTCAATAAAATAATTAAGGACAAAGGCTCCAGGACAATGAGACCAGCCACGGCCCTGTCATTGACGACTTTGTCAGGTGGTGTGAGGAGTCCTATCTACAACTGAACATAAGCAAAACCAAGGACATGATCATTGATTTTAGAAGAAATCCCCATACATGAAGTCTTAACAATCCAGAATCAGAAAGTAGAATTTGTGCAATCATACAAATATCTCGGGACAATTATTGACTCAAAATTGAGCTCTGATCCAAACTGTGAAGCTGTGTGCAAAAGGGGGCACCAGCGTTTGTACTGTCTTAGGAAATTGTCCTATTAACATTGTCAAAACCATGATGATTATGTTTTATCATGCTTTTATCGAGTCAATTCTGTCTTTTTCACTAATGTCATGGTTTGGTAACCTGACTTTAAAGAGCAGAAACTCTCTGAGTCAGATCATAAAGTGGTCCAGCAGACTGATTGGTGAGCCACAGCTAAACCTGGAGACCCTGTACCTCAGGCAGTTACAGCGATTATCCAGCTCCATATTAGACGATGACTCCCACACTCTGCACTCAGAATTCAAGCTTTTTCCTTCGGGCCGGAGTTTACTTGTCCCAAGGAGTAGAACGAAGCTGTATAAAAACAGTTTTATCCCAGCAGCAGAAATTGCACAAATTAACATAGAGGCCTATTTTTATTTGTATTTTATTTATTAATTTAATTGTGAATTTTGAATGTCCATGTTTGTACTAGTGTTTTCCTTCTTAAAATGTTTTTTTTAAATATTTTGAGATTTGGTTGAGCAGGTTATACTTGTACTTTTACTAGTCCTTTTATTAGAGATGTGTCTTTTGTTTGTGTTTGTTTTTAGTGTCAGGATGGAACCTTTGTCTTTTTCTCTGCAAACAGAATCTACCTACGGGTACAAATAAATAACCTGAACCCAAAATGTTAAACAGTAAGAGTAGTAGTCATATTTCGTGAACCCTTTGAAGAGTACTGTCACACCGGTGTGATCATTCTATAATACAACATTTAAGCCCGGGGGAGAAATGCTAACGCTAACGCTACATTAGCATCGGCGATCTTTTTCTACTTCATGCTATCTGCACAAATGGTTGACATTAAACATTAAAAAGACCAGGCAGTTCAGAGAGAATCAAAGGAAGGCAGGCAGGCAGGCAGCTTTTCATGACATTCTTCTGGACGTGGTGATAGTGACGGTAGTCAATCCCTTGTTTAGCAAGACAGTAGTGACGGCCAACTTGATGACGTGTGTTGTTGTGGGAGATCAGAGATGAAGTTCATTCAGCGTTTCACACAAAACAATGTGTTACTTCACAGTTTTACGACACTTTTTTATTTTTGTCTGGCAAAATTATCTTTTAAATTGACAAACATCATATGTGTAATTCGTCGCACAATTCAAACGGGATCGGAAAAGATAATCTTTATCTCTCCATTGACTTCAATAGATAATTTTTTCCGAAATAAGGTTCCATGGAGGTCCACCGGAAGGGGAGGGACTTCGCCACTCTATACGCAAAGCAGTGGACGCTGAAACATGCACATACATTGGATAAATAACATAGGCGTTTAGTTTATTTAATAAAAGAGCACATGTTCAATGTGAAAAGTGACCAGATAGCGTAGCTCCCCGCCAAGACAATGGTAGGGGAAACACTGGACAGTATACTCCGGGTGATTTACCGTACGGTCAGTCGCAAAACTTAATTACATTATAGTTGGCGTTCCTAGCGTGTATGCTACCGAACAAAAAAAAAAGCTACCAAGAGCTAGACATGAGTTTGCTTGGAAAAACATTGTTTTTATGCCAGCTATAATGAATGACCGAACGCCGTATAAGATTGCAATTGTAAACATGTTCTTGCTAGCCTAATATGAACCACTAGCTGTTGTTCCAACCCAGTCTCACGGCATTTCGTGTTATAGTCACGACATCTAATCTATTGATTCGTGTTCACCAACACAGAACGATTTTAAAAGCAATGTATTTCTATTGGTAGTGTGTTTCGTGCCTGTAACAAGTATTTTTGTCTGGTCGGGTCTTGGATGACTGGAAGCTTTGGGGTTCATAAAAACTTCTTCTTACTCAATATCAAGCCTCGATTATTGTTTTTATTTTAAATCGTATAATGTCGGACTTCTTTTGTTGTCTGTGAGGAAAAGAAATGGGGCTCAGAGCCTCAAAATACTGAAATCTGTATTTTTTTAAAATCTTTTTTTCCTTCTAATTTGTTATTCTTTTCTAAATAATACACCTTTATTTACTCAACAATAACACGCAATTATCCTTGTTTTTATTTATTTATTTTTTTCCATAATCTCAGGCTTTTTTGGCGTCCGTCAGGAACTGAATTTCAAATAAAAATAACTGGAAACAGACGTAGGCCTATAAGGGATATCTCGAGCATCATTGCGATACACAGCCACTGAACTGATTACCCAAGATCCTCAGCTATGGTTTAAGCTCGGTGATTTGGATGTTTTAGCCGCAATGCACCTTGGGATACGGTGTTAATGCGATATGAAATCCGAAAAACATTTCGGAGTTTAGGATGGCCGAAGACACTACCCATAATCCCCAGCTATCGTTCGGGACTACAGTCCCTGTGATTAATCTTCAAGCTCTAGGATTGGATGTTGGAGTGGCAGTGTGCCAAGGTTATGCAAGCTCTTTGAAATCGAACGAAACCAAGGCAGACTATCCAAAACTGGACTCGAACGCCCCCCTAGAACTACACATGCTGGCTATTGTGTTTCGCAACATGTTCTATGGCACGTCTCTACTGGGAATTGTAGTTTCAAAAGACGTTTTCGTTTTTTCCCACAATTAGAAGTTGACAGTATTAAACTGTGTACAGCCCTGGAGGTTTAGGCGATAGGAAACACATTGGTGTGTACAAATTTAAAACATATAATTAATAAATGGGTGAAAATCGCTTGTGTACATAATGCGCAGCATTAATATATACCCACATAACAGCTCATTGTTACTTTGTAATTCTACTCCACTACATTTATTTTAGTTACTTTGCAGATTCTGATTAATGATGTGAAATATAAACAACCCTTAAAGCAGACTTTAGTTACACCTTAGTAAAATTCAGGGAAAGGTGATTGTCAAGTGCCAACAATCAGGAGAGATATTTGATAGTTGGTGCTTGAGAAGACTAAACATTTATCTCCAGATCTCTATAAAGTATATTCATTAATCTCTGCTAATGGTTAATTAAGATTAAGATTAATTAAGATAATTAAAGATTTAGTTGTATTCATGTTTTTACATCATTTTACAGGATATTGCTATACTATTTCTCATGTTTTAAAAGTCGAGTCCGAGTCATCGTGGGGGGAAAATTCACGAGTCCGAGTCCAAGTCATCGGGTGCGATAATTCAAGTGTCCAAGTCCGAGTCGCGTCAATCAGTGCGCGAGTCCGAGTCGAGTCACGAGTCCCGAAAATCAGGACTTGAGTACTCCATCTCTGGTGTAACGTAATGTCCTTGTGGTAAACCCTGCGAGAGAGAAAGGTTTGAGCTCCATACTGTTTCAGAAATAAAGCTTGAAGTGGTTAGGAGCATAACATGGCATTTAACCTGTTCAACCCGGAGGCCGGGAGTGGAGTGCACCAGCTGGGCGTAAAAAAATAGGTCTTAACTTTAACGTCGGGCTTAGCTACGTCCAACTTAGTGATTCGAATTTACACCGAGTGCACCAAGCCTGACTAGTCTACGTCGTAGCTGCGCCTGGTCTTAAGATGCGCGTCCACGTGAATACACGCGAAACAGTAATTGTTGCCAAGCAACACACGTCTACATAATTTAACACTCAAACTCCTCCATTCAGAGCAAGCTAAGACTTGGATAACGAAGTCATGTATAACAGAAACCAAAAGAAGAGAAAAATGACGCCCACACCCCGAAAAAGAAAGAGGGATTTTACAGAGCTACAGCGTGAACTGGTGGAGAAAGAGATTGTTCGTGTAGAGGTGGAGACCGCAAAACTGAGAACGGAAAATGACAAAATTGAGCTGGAGAAGGAGAAATTAAGATTCAAAATTATAATTCTTAAGAATCAGCAAAGAATCACTGAAGAAGACAATTTGTCATTCACCATTCTCGAATCATATTTGTTTTACTTGTTTTTATCTCAATTTCATGTTAATAGTTCTCCAAATGTTGTTATGTAATGTTCTTGTGTGTTTGTAAGTGAATATAATTCCTAAGCAGGCGCTGGAGAGCCAAGGAAACTTGTCTAATAGCCCAACATGCAGTTGTGCGATGAACATTACACACCTGTCTCCAACAGTATTAAAGTAAAATCTGAGCGCAATCAGCACCTGCAAGGTTGGGGAGAGCGCAGCGTTTCTGTCTGATCTGTTCTGTTGTTGAGGGGAGATCTCCTCGATTAAATCAAAAAGGGCTTGTCTGCCGAAACGAAACCTCTCTATCAGCTCACTGAATAGATGTCCAGTGGGTTTGTTCGATCACGGACGACTCTCTCGTCTTAATGCCCTTTCGTTGTTACAACATGTTAACAAGACGCACTGCCATAGTTATTTTCCTTCTTGCCTGTTTTACGTTACTATGGATACTAGTCTGTCTTTCCGATTTACGCCTGCTCCATGCTAATCATAAAAGTTACACCCGGGCGCAACGCATACAGGGCTTGAGTCTAAGTGGTGCACTAGTCATAACTTTAGTTTGGTCTTAACTTTCGGTCCTACGTCGGACGTAGAGTTACGCCCAGCTGGTGCACTCCACTCCGGAGGCCCCCCGAAAGAGGACCTGAAAAACAGGCTCAGGGCAGGTTAATCACTGCAGCGTTTAGCTGAGCTTCTCTCCATAGAAATCTCTCTAGCAGGGGAAAGCTGCATGACGCTGCAAAGGGGCGTGGCTAGCAGCAGCCGTTCGTTTTAAAGCAGAATCAGCCTGTTTGCAACAGGGCTGCAAAAGAGGGGTATGAGCAGTATGAGGCATGGCTACAATGGGTGATCTGTTTGGTATTTTAAACAAAAGACTTCGCAGAGATGTTTTGTATAGGTATGGCCCTACAATATATGTTTCCAATATAGCATAATAGTTCCACTTTAAAGTAAAAAAAACCTGTAAGGCTATCTGTATAAGTAATATGGTCTAGAGAAGTTCACGCCATCTTTCATATCTAATAAATAATTAAGATATATGAGAATTGTTGCATTGAGGAATTGACCATCCAAATCTAACTTACTGATTCTATTTTTGAAGAAGAAAACCACAACCTTCATTAACACTGCATTTAATGTTGCTCTATTTCTCACAGAAGGCAACCGCTCAGTGTGAGGCGCTCTGAGGGAAGAGCAGCACACTTATGCTGCGTTTACACCGGACGTGATGCAAATATTCGCTTCGCTCTTATCGCATCGCTCTAATCGCATCGCTCTAAACGCTCGAGTTTCACCGCGGCTGTGTTTACTCGCATAATTCAAATAAGACGCACTGGCTTGGGGGCTACAACCATACTTGCCAACCCTCACGATTTTCGCGGGAGACTCCCGATTTCATAGCCCTCTCCCGGTTTCCTCCCGGGGTCATATTCCTCCCGCATTTCTGCCGATTTCTGACAAAATTTGAAATGCTTTCCAAGGTCTCAAGGTTGGCAAGTATGGCTACTTCTACAACAAAACGAACACATTTTACCATGATTAAATTGTAATATATACATTTCTAAATGATGCCGAAGTAACAACATACTGATACCGGTTAGTAAAAACCATGAATTATTGCTTTGACAAGTCTCTCTAGGTAATGGCTTTCATGCAAAAGCCAGCGTGAATATTTCACCATGGCTTAAAATGTCGACGTCTGAGTGACAAAGGGGTCTATGCTCACCCACCTCTAAGAAAAAGAGAGCTGTGTCCAGCTAGGACAGTGGGCTAACTGACTGATTGTACACTATGCCTAAACTGACCAGCCAGCAGAGGTCAGTGTGAAGAGTGGGATTGAAAGTAGCTTCTAGGAGAGTTAGCTTTTGCTGTGGCCTTCACTGTAGCTAACAGCATTGTTAAGTAATATCATGAAAATATTTAAAAGAAGTAACATGATGACCATTGCTTTTATATATACACAATATTGCTTTTCTTAAGTTGAGTTAACAAGACTGAAAGGAGAATTCACATGAGGACTGCATGGCTTTTGTAGCTAACTCCTAACATGCAATCCATTTGATTGTACTGATTATAATTATGGCACTTTTGAGACACTTTCAACCACACAAACTTCCTTTACTTCTACACAACAATAATGTTACTGCCTCTGGTATTGTTAAACATCAAATTTGGACATATGTTGCACTTGATACCTACATGAGGTACTGTAATTAACAACTTACTAATTATACACAGTCTAATAGCCAATGTAACTACTTTACATAAATCAGAGAGAACGAATATGTAAAATCCATAACTCGTGAACGAATTACACTCTAATTACCATATTGGTTATGAGCAGAAAGATAGTGTCCTATCATATGTCTTGTTGCCTTGAGTAAAGCATTGCTGTAAGGTTGAGCGTTCACCTCTCCAGTGATGCACTAGTCATCTACACAGTGAAGAGCACACAGTAAAGCTAAGGGATAACAGTTCAAAACGGGATATTTTTCTCAAATAAAATACTGCAGTGTTTAAGCTTGGACAAGAATTTGTTTTTTCTAATACCGCAATAATATCTTTCTTCCGAATAATGCCAGGTTGACTATGAATAGAGATGTGCTGTTTGAGCAAAGAGCTGCAGCAGACCAATGAGCTGACTGGCCCAACTTCTGCTGCCTTATTTTAAACAGGCAGCCAGGCTCCTACACACACACTAGTTGGAGAGAAACTGTGAACAATTCTCTCACACAGGTTTCCAATCCTTTATTCAGCTCTTAAAACTCAAAGCAACAAGGTGATGAATACAAGCAGGACCGTCAGGGAACACAACATGTGTGTGCAAACTATCAGATATAAGCAAGAGGTAGACAGAGCTTCAGTGCATGCCTCAGTCTCCCACAATGCTCATTCTCTCTGTCTCCGGTCATGTCTCCCTTTCATACCCTCTCTGGTCCAGTGAATCATTTAATCATGCTGGTTCTCTTACCTTAGTGGTAACAATGCAAAGACAATCCATGCTGGCCAGACAAAAATAGGAACTCTCAACCAATTCCTAAATTAATCACCGCTAACATCACCACTGGAGGGAAAGGAGCAGGAAGATGGAGAAAAGAGATTCTCGTGTAAGAAAGTGAGGAGCAAAGATAAAAAAGGTAGGTGTTGCTGAAGAAAAAGATGAGGGGGAGGAGATGAGGGAGAGAACACACACACGCACTCACTCACACACGCTGGTGAGGGGGAGAAGCCACAGCGGACAGACGTTACTGCATGTGGGCCCCTTGTAAGGATCGAGATGCCTCCTCCTCAGTGCTGAAGGCAATCAGGATTCCTAACGCTATCTCAGAGCGGAACGTGCATCATCATCCAAAGCACACACACACAAACACACACACTCCAAACGCTTGGCAGCTGGACTGGCAACTCCTCCAACAACCCAACAATCCTTCTGCCTCTCATTCATCCTCTGTCTCTTGTTTTTAGTCCATCCTCTCTTCCTTTGCCGTCTCTGGGCTGAGCGTTACGGGATGCAAAAGAGTGAAGGAAGAGAGCGCCAGCTCAGCAGAATGATCAGACTGCCATGCTTTGTGTTGCTGCTAGCTGCTGCTAGCTGGCTGCTAGCTGGCTGCTGGCTGCTGCTGGCTGCTGCTGGCTGCTGCTGGCTGCTGCTGGCTGCTGCTGGCTGCTGCTGGCTGCTGCTGGCTGCTGCTGGCTGCTGCTGGCTGCTGCTGGCTGCTGCTGGCTGCGCTAGCTGCTGCTAGCTGCTGCTAGCTGCTGGAGTGTAACAACGCACTGGATTTAAATTTCATCTGCAGAGCAGTGGCAGCTCTGCTTTCCACTGACGCTGTGGAACACATTTCATTGTGTTTACACGGCATTATAACCCTATATAACCGTTTGCATACTGGCTTTGTTAGGAAGTTAAACCGATCATAATTCCTCTCTTAAATGTATTTTATATTATTGTGAAAACAACATTAAGTTTCTCACGAAAAACTAGATTTTATTAGATTTACTCGATTTTTATTTTTGAAATCATTATAACATTATCATTTTGTTTGCCCAATACTATTTTTTCTGAGTAGACCTTGAATGCACCACACCATTTCTCAATAGATACTCCGTTCACAGCTAACATTAACTAGCTCTCCTCCTGTCCATTTTTTTGGGGGTGCTGTTGAAAAAAGTCTCTCTGGATGCGGACAGTCATGGTACAGCACTACCCCTGAGACAATGGAATGAAATGTGCTAAACCGAAAGACAAAATATGTATCCAGTATGTATTCCTACTAATGTACCATAGTTGCATCAAAATAAGACTGCTTCCTTTTTTTTTGTGCTTTTTTGTCAAACAAATTATGAATAAAATTGCACCCAATATTTTCACCCAAAATGATATAAAAATAGCACTGCTTTCCCTTTCCTCATGCTCATTACAACAACTTTGCATCAAAACAAAAAATGAAATAAGCATCTTATTCACCTGAGCTCCAGACATGTAGTTCTGCTGCTCTCAGTGTATATTACACTCCTACTCTATACTGCAGCTGGACTGTAACATGCAGGATAGTTTTACAGCATTTAACTGTCATCAATAAACCCGATTAAATATGACAGCAATAAATAAAAAGCCTAGAACAGACATACCATTGGCGTTATATCAATCTAGGAAGGAGGAAGAATTATGTGAAAGTATAAGGACGATACTCAATCATTCTAAGAATCACTGATTTAACTTGTGGGCCACACTTAAAACTCAAATGCATGGTAAATGTGCACTTTCCCCTCTGGATTTCATGGGACTGCAGTCATGCTGTGCCTTAAAATTGTGCATTAAATGCAACTTGCCTTTTTAAGATCATATACTTTTTTCTGTTCTTGTTATGTCAGATGCATGTTTCCATCATCCAGGAAACGTATATTACGATGTAAAACGTTTCTAAAGTGCCGAAGAAAATAAAGAAGATATTATAGCATTAGATGTTTTTCCAAAACCTCAAGGCAATAACAACTAAGATCCCAACTCCCAGATATAATCCGCCATCCCTCTGTACCTGTTGGCTGGAGACATCCTGGTGGAGAGGTATGCTGCAGAATTTCACCTTGATTACCGCTTTCATTTGTGGTCAACACGCTTCCCCGATGTGCACTCGTTCTTACTGAACACCTCCAGCAGCTCAGACTCCCTGACAAAGCAACAGCTAATCTTTAGGTGATGCAGCCCAGGCAGCTTCCACTTATTGCATTAGAGAGAAGGAATGCTTTAACCTACCTTGTTAGGACTGTCGCTAATATGTACCGATGAGCAGTGCTTAATTTGTAAAGTGGGAGGTGCTGGAACGCAGAGGGGGGGTGGATCCGGCGGCTCAGTACGGGGGTTAGAGGTAAGGGAACAAACAAAAAAATACACTTACAGACGATGTTTCTACATCAGGTCAATTTTTATTTTTGTAGCCTGTTAGCCTTCAGATTACAGAACGATGTAACACTGCACCAAATGAGTGCGGAATGTAACAAATATATATACTGCAACATTTTAACAAGCAGCAATTATATCTGTCCGTTAAATTAACGGGAGAAGCAAAACAACGTAACACTGCACCAAATGAGTGCGGAATGTAAAAAATATATATACTGCAACATTTTAACAAGCAGCAATTATATCTGTCCGTTAAATTAACGGGAGAAACAAAACAACAGGTGGGAAAATTACGATTTCTACGAAGTTACGATTTCAATATAGATTTGCAGACATATTAAACCATAGACCACCCAATAATCAAACACAGCATGGACAAATATATTCCTACCATCATTTGTCCAAAACGGCCCATACAGCAGCCATAGAGCCCCCGGCCTCCATTTTCCTGCTTCTGTCTCTGCACCTTGTGTCCAGTGCAGTTCGATGTCCTTTTGCAATCCATGACCTCACATATGGAACGGGGTTGAACCGGGTAAGTGGCGGGCCGACAAGGCAAAGGAAGAGTAGGGAGGAGAGCGTTGAGGGGAGAAGAGACGCCCTGTTTTCTGAACAGATTAGGTTCATCTAGGAAAAGCCCTTCTCACACTCAGCACTTGAGATAGGGATCGTGTTGACCGCAGCCAAGAGGTCTTTCAGTTCATCTGGGATGAATGTCCCATCATTGTCACGGTATTCCCTGAATGCCCTGATGACCCTCCGCGGGCTTTCGATGCAAAACTGCTGGCAGAGCGTCTCAACTTCACTCTCTCCAAACAGCGCGTCTGCGTCACGATCCTGTGGCCAATATTGTGGATAAATCACTTTTAAATCCTCAATTAGCTTGTTGTATCCTGATTGGTCTCCCCCAAGTGATAGCATGCGTTTCTCCAAGTTTCTTGCCAGACTCCCAAAAAACGTCCTCTGGTCCAGGGTTCTGTCAGTGAGCCGACCTGCATGAAGGGGTACTCCCTGAAAGGTGTTTTCCTCGACCCCGCGCTGGCTTAATAGGCTGTGTCGTCCGGGCCGCTCAGACATAGCCTCGAACACCCTGATCTGTCGGCAAATGGCTTTATGAGCCGTTATGATATTGCATTCTCGATTTTGGAGCTCGAGAGATAGCTCTGACAATTCTTGCAGTGCGTCAAACATAAGTCCTAGATTGGAAACAAAGGCATGGGATGAAAGGCGCTTTGCCAAGCCATGGTAGCTTTCCCGAGATGTGCTCCCGCGAGCAGAATCCTCCGCTGCGTGTGTAAAATGTGTGTTGAGGGCAGCAAAACTTTTCCACACAGCTTCGACTGTTCTGAGACTGGATGCAACCCACCTGTTGTCTAACACCCGGCCAATTTTGCACAATTGAATGTTCAGACCGTCAGCACACTCTTTGAGCTCCAGCCGGTTTTTGTTTGATGTGCTGTAAAGTGTGTAAAGCTTATCCATGAAGATCTTGAAATGATTCATAGCCCCCATCTCTTTCATCACATCACCAACTGCAAGCTCAAGTCGATGCGCAGAGCAGTGCCACACCATGATGTTTGGGAAGAGATTTTTGAGTCGAGCTGCCACCCCACTGTGGCGCCCGAGCATCACTGACGCACCGTCACATGTGAGACCGACGAGAGTTTTTGAGAGGAAGGCCTCGTCTAACTTGGCGTGCTGTAAGGCATCCAGCAGTTTGCGGGCAATGCCTTCTGCACCAAAATCACACAACTCCACGAGCTCAAAGAAAATGTTCTCGGGTGAATCCATCTCTGGCAACTGCACTCGTAAATACACGATTAATGCGCTCTTTTTATTCAACCCTGTTGCCTCGTCCAGCATGAGTCCGATTTTTGGAGCGCAAGTGACAATCCTTTCAAGCAGTTTTTTTTTCATGTCAGTTGCAATGTGCTGTTGTATATGAGAACATGCGACGTTTGAGTGGAGAATCCTCCCCATTTCCACACCATTAATTTCCTGACAGTCTATCTCATGTTCAACTCCATAAGATGGCCTATGACGCTTGGCCTCCTTGTAAGCTGTGCGAAAGATTCTGGCAGTCGTTTGCACCTGGTCATTTTGGGCATTGACTACTGTGTTAACAAATACATTTGCCTTTGCCTTATCCAAAATAGTTGATGCCATTGCGTGTGCTTTGGTATTCCCATGCTCAAAAACCTTTTTCCTTAAGGCTCTTTGCTTTTTTTTTTTATCGGGCGCAGATGATGTCACCGAGCCCGAGATCCATTATTTTGCAAGTTTCACACCTGCAGTTTTTTCCGGACCCAGTGATCCCACTTGTTTGCAAATGGCACAGCCCAGTCCAGTGGTTTCCATTGTCAGCCATGGATTTTTTTTTCTGTGTAAACTGGGCATCTGTCCAGATTTGCCCATCGTGAGTGTCCCTGACAATACCTGCTTCATCGCCATCACTATCTCTCGCAGATTCCAAGTTCACATCATCCGTCTCGTCCCCTTCATCTCCTTCCCCGTGGGGGTCGCTAATATCCCCTCTAACGACAGGTGCATTAGCAGCATCGATTGTGGGCTGCATACTACTGCTCTGTCCACCGTGGTCTTCACACTCATGATTTTCGGAAACTATTTTTGATCGTTTTGGATCTGACTGCTGGTCACTGACTTTGAAAAAGTTAAGTAAAGTTTGTTGTCTTTTTGACATTGTAGACACGAAGCTAATTGTTATGTATTCAACCAGCGCAAGCGTAGTCTATGTGTCACACCTCTAGTCTCCCCCCCTCCCCCCCTCCCCCCCCTCTCCCGCTAAAAACCTTAAAAATTTAAATGCATCAAAAAGGCAAACACAAGATTTTTGAGGAACTTCAATGGGGAATAAACACTAACAAGACATATAACAACATTGAACACCGAACAAACAGTCGTTTTTTTTTTTAGGCGTTTTTTTTTTTCATAGTGACACGGGAGGTGGCGGATCCAATAAAAAAGGTTCCGGATCCAATTTCAGAGGTGCCGGAACATGTTCCGGCGTGTTCCGGCTAAAATTAAGCCCTGCCGATGAGGTGTAATCAATTTGGATTTGTCTGTGTATGAACAACATTGCTAAGACTGGTTAACTCCAACATCTGCTATACTTGTTGACCTTGAGACTGGGCTGTACCTGTTCTAAATACAGACACTTTCTGACATGGTGACAACAAATCTTTAGATCTGTTCTCAGATTCCCTAGACAAAAAAATTAAAAGGGTCTGACCCAGATTGATCACTGATAATATGGTAACCATGTCAAAAAGCATAGCTGGCAGGTAAAACGTCTGCACTGGCTGTGTTCTATTTATGTTGTTTATTTAATTCACTTTTTTAAAATCTACAGACATATTTCTCGAACCGAGTCGGAGGAAACACAAGATAAAAATGTAACTAACAAATCAAGTAATAACTGAAAGTACTTCAACATAAAGACATGAAAAAAAGCATAGTTTGTGGGGATCTCATATAAATCAGTAATTTACCAAAATATCCAGATTTGTATGAACTGTTTTTATATACTGTCTATACAAATTACAATTCACTGAAATCACTACTTTGGATACAGGTTTTAACAGTTACCAGTATACACTCTGTAAATATAAAAAGCAATTTGTGTTTTCTAATCTGAGCATCAGAACCCTCAGTATAGACTGTACTGCCCTGTTGTTTCCCAACCGGAAAGAGACAGAAGCAAAGTGTAGAAAAATGGCTTAATATATATTTTTTGGTAAGCAAATATTTTATGTTTAGAACAAACGTATTCAATTAAAAAAATAAGATCTGCAGGTCCTTATCACTTCCTATCCTCTACTGCTTAACTCTTCTAAGACTGTGAATTGCCTGCTCTCAAACACATGCATCACACTGAAGTAATATACTCACAGCAGATTAATGAAAGAAAATGTGCTAATAGAAGGACTTGGACCAAAATCGAAGCTTGTTTACGAACACTGAACAGATGACTTGGTGTAATGTTATGTTCAAAATGTAATAAAATATCCCCCAAAGCTCATGCAAAAAATACACATTCAGTATACTCAAAAGCATCAAATGGGTTCAAGAGGAGGCTCACCTCAGAGGTGTGAATGCTGATCTCTCCCCTCTCATTCAAATTGGGCTCTGAGCTGCTCTGCACACCCTGCTGGGTAAAACACACCGTCCATAAGTTACCACCACACTTAACCCCAACACGCAAAAACAACCAGTAGGTCATATGAATAGATAGACAAGAATATCAGGTGATGCATTGTTTACAGGCCCTATCCTGCAATCCTTTTTGTAAATAACAGATCGAATATTTATAGTTTAAATGGAACCGGGAAATGTTGATGTTAAACCAAAGAATAGAAAGGTCTGTGCCATTTAATTCAAAGCAAAACAAGGATTCTGTTTTAGGGTTATGCAAGATTTGGCACAGAATAAGAGATGGAGTCAACATTGGCTGGTTGCTCTGTCTGTTTCTTGGTAAGTCTTTAATTAGAAGCTTGGATAGAGTAAGCCTATATGTGCCCATGGCAACCAAAAATAAATCTCTAGCACACTAAGACCTACTGCGAAGCACACGCAGGCATGCTTTATCCCTCCTTCTGTTTATCAGCAGGTCCTTCTGATCTAGAAAATAACTTTTCCATTTTGTGGATAATAAATATATTAAGATACATAACTTGGCCCTATAACATTGACAGCAATATTTGTACTACACTAGAATGCAATTATAACATTGAATAATACGATAGAATGTTTGTATTTAAATGTAGTGCCGATTAAAAAGTACAACTAAACTCAGCAGCAGAAAAACTGAATATTTTCTTTAATTATCAAATCAAATCAAGTTTTATTTATATAGCACATTTATATAGCACATTTATACATTTAATAGCGATTTTTGGTCTAGCCAAAGTACTGCACATGTAATAAAAACACATTACTACAATCACAATAAAAGACAATAATTGACAACAGAAATATAAAAAACAAAAACACAGGGATTATTATAATTATAGATGTTATTTATATGGTTCTTTTAAGACAATTTTTTATTTGCTGGTTAAAATGTTCATATAAACATTAATTCACAGCAAAAGCAGTTCTGAACATTACATGTCACTTGTTAGACATTTTTATCCAAAGCGACTTACATACATTCAATACTGTGGGCAATCCCCATAGGAGCAATGGGGGGGGGGGGGAAGTGTCTTGCCCAGCAACCCTGTCTCCTCAAAATTACGTTCCCACAAAACTAAACTGCAATTACATTTAGCTACGTATTTTCTCCCACATTACGTTTGTTTTGGACGTAACTCAAATACGTTTATTTTCTAAATATCTTTGCCATTTATTGTCTTGCTTTTCTACAATGTGCCTGACCATGCACAGGGCTGCTTATTAATTTGAACAATCTTGCTGGCCTTTATTATCATTATTATACGTTTATACAAAGAGAAAAGGACGTTACAAACTCACGTTTTCTGGCCACAGTAGTTGCTTTGGAGCAGGGGTTTTCAAAGTGGAAGGTGAGCCTCCCCTCAGAGAACATAAGAACAGCCGCGGGGCCCCTCCCAATTAATATTTCTATTATTATTATTATTATTATTATTGTTTTTGCTATAATGCAGGGGTATTCAATTGCATTTCGAAGAGGTCCAGTAAGAGAAAATGTCATTAAATGCTCTGTTTTCGCTGTCTACCTTTCTCTTTTTTGAGAACGCCATTTGAAATTACTCTGAATGTTTCTCTCTTCTTGTCTCATCGCTGTGTGTGTGTTTGAATCTATCGTGCTGACTCACTGACTGCACCGATTTGGCTGAGAAGCGTCACCTCCTAAAACATGAAACAATAACTTTTTAAACCTTTTTATCTTTATGTTTTAAACATATTTTTCAACATCGTGGATGGATCCTTATATGCTCCCGGCAGCACACTGAACGTCAACTTTGCCTCCTTATTACACTCAGCCCAGCCCACGTGAATTGGACTAGCGAATTGTCAAAGGGGGGGGGCTACTGAATTATCACCGGGGGGGGGGGGGTGCTAGTGAACTGTCAACGGGGGGAGCCTCGCTGCGGGGAAACGGTGGACCTGGTGGACCGATCGGCGTGATCGGGATTCGTCCCGAACACCCCGATGGCCAGTCCGCCACTGCACTCACCCCTCCTTTAGTGGGAACAATGACACTTTTTATCAAAGTCAATGCGGAAAACCCACACTCACACAGGTAGGTGGAGGTGAAGGGAATGAGCACTTTTACAGCCTTTTTGGCGAGGTGGGGGAACTCGGTCTCCAGAGACAGCCAAAAATGTGTAAGTGACGTTTTCTGCCAGACGCTGTCTCCTCTCTCACTTTAGGTAACTTCACAAAAAATCGATCCATGTTGCCGCCCGCATAAAGTTAGCTGAAGTTAACTTGCTAGATTTCACAGTTTCTCGTTATTTTTTTCTCACGCTGCGCCTCCCCTGAAGCTCTCTGGCACCCCCCTGGGGAGGTGCACCTGACACTTTCAAAACCGCTGCTTTAGAGAATTTTACACCCGGAATTAAGCATTCTCTCTAGTGTCGATTGATTTTACAGTGATATCTGCATTACTCATGAACTGAAAAACACCAGATTATACCTTATAAATTACACAACATTGATTGGTTTGAATTTGATTCGTAGAAAAAAATAGTTTTTTCTGAGTTTAGGATTTCTGGAGACACTACACTACCCATAATCCTCAGCTATCGTTTGGGACGACACCAGTCCGCTTTGCTTGACAAATCCTGTGATTAGTCCTCAAGCTCTGTGATTGGATGTTGGAGTGGCATTGCACCTAGGACAGTTATTCCATATGAAAAAAATGTTTTGTTTGAAGGCCTACATAAGCATCTTCCTCCTGGATCATACAGGGCGCCAAAAACACCATTAGTTTGTAGCTTTAATTCTTTGTTACATTTAATTGATATAAATCTATAAACATGTTAAGAATTACATACAAAATGCATGTGATGGTTTTTGATGTATTTGAAAAGCCCCAATGTTAATTTATTTGGATGGAGCCATCTGCCATCAGCTCATTTTCCTAATCTTCAGCTGTGGTAACAGCACAGGGGATATAGCAGCAGCGTTCTGAGGACCTCATGTGGGGTCATCAGTCTCTTACCTCATTCACACCAACGCAACTCCGGTTCAAGCTCCGTGCTAGAGCTTTTCAGGTTCAGAACCGGTTCTTCGGTTTAGCTCCGGCTCTTTTCACACAGCCCAAAGTCCGACTGGTGCTGCGTCATCGCGTCATCGTTTGCGTCATGACGTACTGTAACCGTTTGCGTGCCTGCTTCATAAAGCCAAACCGCGCGGAAACCACTCACAGCTGACACCGACAACAACAACAATGGCCGATTGTGCTCCAGCTTCCTCTGTACCTCTTTGGAAGACCAGATTCCCTGTAGGTAGCTGGTCTCTTTAGTGGACCACTCCTGCTTGTTAAGTTTCTTCATCGTTGTGTATAAACTGGATAAAACGTTGGCTTTTTGTTGTTGTTCAGGAGTTGAAATATTTTGAAAATCCCCTGTTCACAAACTTTACATTAGTATTTATCGTCTGAATAAAGCTAGAAGACGTTCATACTCTGCAAGCCAAGACTTAAAAAACCTGACATGACGGTAACGCAAGTTTTTCTAAAACATAAATCCATGTGTGTCTCTGAGTGGCAGCGATACCGAACTGATTCAGAGCAGGTCATTCTGTCTTTGGAGTCTTGGACTTGTGTTGCTTGTCTTGGTGAATAAAGCAGACTGCTCCGTGTTTAGTGTCGCTGTGCCGCTGTAACTCCTGTTCCTTCAGCTCTGTGCCATGCCGTAGTAGAGCAATGTTTGTTTGTTTTAAAACATCCAATTGTGTTCTGTGTTGAAGTGAATGTGCCAGTGAAGATGGCCACATTGTCTTTTGGCTCCTCTCCAACTTTGCCCTTTTTCATATTTTTTTGGCCTGTCAGTCGATTAAAATATTGAATCGCACATTTTGTATCTGTTCTAAATGTATCTTAGAGGAATATTTTTCGAGTTTTTAATACTCTTATCAACATATGAGTGGACAAATATGCTTTATGCAACTGTTTGTTTATTATCATTGGAACAATGAAAAAATATTCTCCTGAATACTCTCAACACAACAACCTAGAACCTTTCTCTCTCTCTCTTATGGCGCATTTCCACTACACGGCCTCGCTCGGTATGACTGGGCCTCATTAGGCCTTGTTAGGACTGGCTCACTTTATGGCGCATTTCCATTACAGTTTAGGAACTGGGGTAGTATCTATAGTAACGCAGTGTAGGCGGAGCCGTGATGTCATCTTGACGTAAACACCTGCACTTTTGAAACAACATCCACAACATTAATCTGGCTGCAATTTACAAATTATTTATCTAATATATCATATTCCAATCACCTGTATATAGTAGGGGTGCAACAACTAATCGACTTAATCGATTAAAATCGATTACCAAATTAGTTGCCAACTAATTCAGTCGTCGATTCATTGGTGACGTCATCACGTGTGTTTTACGCGCCGTTAAGCCCCAACGTTATTGGTCTTTTTATCGGTACTGGAGACATTTAAAAAAACATTATATCGCAGTCTTTGTGTCGCCAACTCGTTTCTAATATGCAAAAAGACAAACAAATGCATCTATGATGTATTTTCGATCAAACGAGATCTCTCTCCCCCCGTCTGTGTGTGAGGGGGCGCGGCAGTTTACACACACGCAGCTGCTACATGCAGTAACACACTGCGGAGATGGCGGAGAGAACGCGATCCGAGGTGTGGTTAAACTTTACCCGTCTCGATGTGGGCAATGCTCGTTGCCAAAAGCGCAATAAGAGTTTAGCATGTAAGGGCGGTAACAAGAGCAATTTGTCTCAACATTTAGCAAAAGTGCACCACATTCAGATGGAGGAATGCACCGGCTGTCTTTCTAGTAGCTCTGTAGCCATCCACGAGTAACGTTTCCACGTCAGGTTTTATGTATGCTAGCAGCAACACACAGAGTTAACTCATTATTCAAACATGGGTTAATGATTAGAGGTAACTGAGTTATTTATTTTGTTAAAGTTTCAGCTACACTGTTTACAGTTCTGTTATCACATTATTTAATACGATTTGTTAAAACATTGTTGTTTCTTTTAATGTGAAATATTATTTATTTAATTTAAATAAAAAGCAATGCTAATTTTGTTCAAAATGTGTTTAGTTAATTTAATAATATATGTATTTTTGAATCAAGTATTCATCTTTATTGTCTTCATTGTTAGTTTCCACATGCCTAAAACAACCTCAAGCTAAATCTAAAAGTTGATGGCTAAATAAGAGCGTTTGAGAAATTGTGCAAGGCATACAGTAATAGTCCGAATAGTCGATTAATCGTTTCATTAATCGATAGATTAATCGATTATCAAATTAGTCGTTTGTTGCAGCCCTAGTATATAGACACCAATGTGTTTCCCATCCCCTAAACCTCCAGGGATGGATACAGTTTAATACTGGCAACTTCTAATAATGGGAAATACGAAAACGTCTTTTGAAACTACAATTCCCAGTAGAGACGCGCCATAGAACATGTTGCGAAACACAGATATAGCCAGCATGTGTAGTTCTGGGGGGTGGACATGTTCGAGTCCAGTTTTGGATAGTAGGCCGTCGATGGGTTTCATTCCATTTGAAACTGCCGTTTGACGCTCAACGTAAACTCTGCGCACTGCCACTCCAACATCCAATCACAGAGCTTGAGGACTAATCATGGGGTTTTTCAAGCAAAGCACATGGTGTGGTCCTAAACGACAGCTGAAGATTATGGGTAGTGTAGTGTTTTCTGCCATCCTAAACTAAAAAAAAAAAAATGTTTCTCCGAATTGAAGGGGAAAAATACAAAAGCATTGTACTGAATTTAAACCAATCAATGTTGTGTAATTAACAAGGATAATGTGGTGTTTTTGAGTTGATAAGTAGTGCAGATATCACTGTAAAATCAATCGACAGTAAGGAGAATACTTACTTCCGGGTGTAAAATTCTCCGTTACCCAATGGGAATGGACGCTCACATTGCCTTTAAATGCCGCCGACATGGACCGATGCGGTGCTTCCCTGAGCGTCAAATACCGCCGCCGATGGGAATACATTGCATCCGTTGAAAGCTCTTTGCGTCCGTTTATGAAGCTGAAGGAGACTCGGTGCGTCACAACTGCACTATCATACTGTCCTGTACAGATAAGACTTTGTTATCTGATGTATGTACATTTGTGTCTTTGATTTTATACTGAATGTAAAGTAACTGGAAATACCTGTGTGTGAGAGAGAGAGAGAGAGAGAGAGAGAGACTCCTGTTCCACCTCTCAAATTTTCTTTGTATGTGTGCATTGTTATTTGTGCTTGAGCAACATTTTACTTGAACTTTATTTCAATGAAATTAGAAGTAATTATTGTCTTACATTTTAATTTGTTTTGCAAAAAGGTTTCACAGCTGCCTTGGCCTAACGGCTCACAGGCTGCGTTTATCCAGCAGCCAGAACCTCTATCTGTGCCGGTCCCCAGGTCAAGATCTACCATGGGTCAAGGGCCTTCACCAGAGCCATCACCACCAAGGACCAGATGCCAGCATCACTACAGCTACCTCCACCTTCATCTGTGCCTGCCACCAGGTCAAGATACACCTCGGCACAAAGGCTCCACCACAGCCATCACCATCAACCCAGTAAGCAAGGAGGTCTCATAGAGCACACGTACCTCCCACCTACACAGCAGCCACACCCACCATCTTGGAAGACAGACAAAGACCTTGACACTAGTCTTTACATTTATAATGAATAGTTGGTTGAAAGTTCTGATGTCCAATATTGTAAATAGTGAGATTTTCCAGTTTCTTATGTTTATATAAATAGTTGGTTGAAAAAAACATATATATAATAAATTGTTGGTTGAAAAAAAATTCTAACGCTCAATTTGTATTTTTACACATCACATGAACCTTGGTATGTAATATGAAGTCATTATTCAGTCCAAATGTATCTCAGTCCCTGCTGTGGTGAAAGTAGAGTTTTCTACTTTTTTTCATTTTAAACTTGAATTACACATTTATATACAGTGTAATTCATATATTCCACGACTTTTGTGAACCTAAAACTTTGGTAAACCAAATCTAAAACACTCAAAAAATGGTTTGTATCGTCAGTTAGCTGAGTTTCTTCCCGTTAAGTGGGTATGACACATTAATAGGTTTTTAAATGTTAAGAAGCCCTGAGACATAGTTTTGTGAGGCCCCCGCCAACAGGTTAACAGTCTTATGGCCTGTGGAATAAAACTGTCCCTGAGTCTGGTGGTTTTAGTCCGGATGCTGCGTTACCGCCTGCCAGACGGCAGCAGACAGAACAGTTTGTGGCTGGGGTGATGGGGGTCTTTGATAATCCTGAGGGCTTTCTTTCTGAGCCGCTGGGAGTAAAGGTCCTCCATGGATGGTAGCTCCGTCCTGGTGATGTGCTGTGCAGTTTTCACCACCCTCTGTAAAGCCTTACGATTGAGGGCGGTGCAGCTGCCGTATACAGATGTAGCACTGAATTTCAGACTCCAGCTTACAGCTTCCTGCCTACGACTTGCCTAAGACCAGTATAGAGGAATGTTAAGCCCTCCCACTATTTTCCAAGAGGGCGTTGCCAGATTTTCAATTTCAGGTTTTAACCAGGAGATGGCGCTTCATTCACAAATACAGAAAAACAAGTTTCATGGACTCTCAGTTGTGTTTTGAAGAGCATTTGAACACATCAATATTTTAGATCAACTAAAGTATATCTAATCTTGTAATTCAATAATATATAGTCTTTATATATTAAATAACCATAATTATAATGTAAATGTTTACATTAGACTTCTTTATTTGTTATGCTCATACTTTTACCTTTACAATCGTTTGCTTTAATATGCAGTATATTTTTTGTATATTTTTGTGTTTTCTTCCTCCTGCTCCCTTTCGGACACATACTGTATGATTTATTATTATTATTAATATGAAGATATTATTAAGATAAGATAAGATAAGATGTTACTTTATTGATTGAACATTTTAGTTTAGAATGTGCTGTCCCACGGTAATTCAGAAGGCTCACAGGTCACATTCCGACCATTATTTAAAACAATAGGTGCTTTCACACCGTCTACAGTTTGATTTGTAAAGAGGGAGCTCTGTGGCTGAATGGCCAGATTAGGTGCGGCGCATTTATCATAGGTGATCAGAGCTAACTGCCTGCCGTCAGATTTCATTTAAAAAACAGATCTGATTTTAAGACTATTTCTGCGCTCATAAAGAATGATAAGAATAAGAATAATGCGTATTGAACTGGTTTCATTAATTAGTGAGTTTATTTAACACTAGAACCGCCAATCGGGTCAATTTGTGTGATGTGTGTTGTGTGTGTGCGTTGTAACTTTTTTTCAATAAAATATTAAAGTCTCCCAGTCCGTGACTTTTCCTGAAAGTGTGTTATGTAGCACCCTATGTTGTTAAAAATGGCATTCTAATAGCGGGATTTGACAGGTTTAGGTAGGCCTATACAAAAACCCCTGGCGGTTCTAGTGTTAAGGTAATTAGGTACAGTAGAAGCCCTTTTTTATCAGTAATGAATTTAGCAGTTGAACATAAAAGTCAACTAACTGAGGGTCACTTGCAATGACAGTGTTGTGTCTAACTGTAAGCTTGTCACTCAGAGTAACCTACAGTTAATTTAGCTGCTGGAGAAGAAAGATCAGGGGGGGAGGGGGAGAGAGAGCTGTGGTTGATGGGCCATTAGTTGTGTAAATACACAGCTGAGAGCTGCCGTTTCATTCAGACTGTTTAAAAAATGGTAACAACGGACTAAATTTCTTAGCGGATGCATGTCAATTTAAATCAATACATACAACTATTTTTTAAATCAATACAACTATTTTTTAAATCAATAAAAACATTTTCTAAATCCATAAAAGCATTTAAATTAATATTGGGAGTCATGTTGTTACTTTGTTGAGAATGTGGCCATGTAATAAGCGGGGTAATTTGCAGCGACTTGTTCCTTATGGGGAAAATAACACCCGTCATGTGTGTGTAGAGGTGTGTGTGGTTAAAACACTTTCATGAAGTGAAGGAGGTTTTCCTTCTATAAAACAGCTGTGGGCAGCAGTGAGTGTCACAGACATGAATTCATAGATCAAGGCAGACTGGTGCACACACTCTCCTGTCCTGCCAGGCGACACACCCGTTCTAAGCTGTGCCCCTCACTCCTCACATCCCAAGCTGCATCCCCACAAGTGTATTATGTTGTACATCGTTTCAGATGTTATGTTTCAGTTGTGCTCTGTCTATGTTCAGTGATGCAAACTTGTCACCTTTCGGCGAAATTTGCCGTTTTGAATCCAAAATAGGTAGTTTGTGTGATTCATGTAGATCTGCAATACAAATATTTTTGGGGTATGGGGGGGTCTGGGACCCGGAGTAATCTGCGGCCGTGAGCTGTTATGTGCCATCATGACACGCCTGGTGTTCTTTTTTATATATATTATAATGAAGTGCGAGCTGTGTGCTCGAGTCTTCCTGCCTGTCGGCTCTGCTCATGGTGGATGTATAATAAGGCTCTGCTGCTCCGACATGATGGTCTAGCTTCAGCAGCTACATTACCTACGGGTGCGTTCGTTAATATTAACTGTGCGTCCGTGGTCACTGTGGCACAGACTGGACCGCTGGTGAACAGCTGTTAGAACGGGCCGTTCAGGTGTTCAGAGCACAGCTCCCTGTTGGAGCGGCAGAGCTTGATGTGAACTGAAAAGTTTTTCTGTGGCAATATTATTTAAGTTATCGTTGAGCTAGCTAGCTAGCATACATTGTCACTATTTGCTAACGTTAGCTTTAGCCTTCTATTTCTAATAGTTTTTTTCATAGGCTATAAACAGAGGTGGTATATATATATATATATATATTGTACTTGAGTAAAAGTAGAAGTACTCAGATCTTGTACTTGAGTAAAAGTAGAAGCACATAGATCTTGTACTTGAGTGAAAGTAGAAGCACACAGATCTTGTACTTGAGTAAAAGGAGAAGTACTCAGATCTAGTACTTGAGTAAAAGTAGAAGTACTCAGATCTTGTATTAGAGTAAAAGTAAAAGTACTCAGATCTTGTACTTGAGTAAAAGTAGAAGTACCAGAGTGTAGGAATACTCTGTTACAGTAAAAGTCCTGCATTCAAAATGTTCCTCAAGTAAAAGTAGAAAAGTATTCTCATCAAAATATAATGAAAGTAGCGACAGTAAAAGTAGTCATTGTGCAGATTGGTCCATTTCAGAATAATATATATGATATGTTTTATAATGATTGATCATGAAAGTGTTCTCAAAGCTGGTAAAGGTGCAGCTAGTTTGAATGACTTTGTATACTGCAGGGTAGCTTGTGGATTTGCTCCAGGTGGAACTAAAGTCTGATTTAACACTTGATTATATTTTACATCATTCATCCACATCTGTAAAGTAACTAAAGGTATTAAATACATGTAGTGGAGTAGAAGTACACCATGTACCTCTGAACTGTAGTGGGGTAGAAGAACAAAGTAGCAAAACATTGAAATACTTAAATAAAGCACAAGTATCTCAAAATTGTGCTCAAGTATAGTACTTGTTGAGTTTATGAACTTAGTTACTTTACACCATGTGGCTATAAAGATAGAAAGACTAAGCCTTGCACAGAGGCATGAAAATACATTTTCAAAATGCTCAACAGTGCTGCCAAAATTATAAACTGACTGCTACACAATTTAAAATAAATGCTTTTATATATTTCTATTAGATGTGACTCTTTGGCGTTTCTGTTATTATTAACACTGCTGCTTTAGTTGTTCTGCTAATATCCTCTGTTATTCCTCATTTTAAAGCCGATATTCTGTGGGGTGGGGGAGCCGGGGGCTCGGATCCTTGTCACCTTTTTCATACCTGATGAGTTTGCATCCCTGTATGTTAAAAAGCCCCAGTCACCTTAATTCATGTAATAAAAACATCTCAGGTCAGTAACACTCAAAGCTAAATGTGCAATACCATGTTCAGCTATGTTACTATTTATAATGTTATTGTTGTTACATCAGAAGATGTACATATTGGAATTATTTCTTAACTTACAGTAGGCTATTTTTTACAATGTGTGTTGAAAGGATTTATTACATTATTATGAATATTGTCATTGTTGAAGGCTTTTAGAGAAAGGTGAACTATAAGCCTAAATTACATAACATGTTATACCTAAAAACATAAAAGCCACAATAAATGAATCACAATTATTCTAGTTATTTTTACCTCCCGTATTGCTTTCAACCCACCAGCTTTTATGGTGTTGTTACGTCACTAACTGTAAGCTTGTCACATACAGTCTATGGTCACTCAGAGTAACCTACAGTTAATTTAGCTGCTGGAGAAGAAATATCAGGGGGGGGGGGGGGGGGGGGGGAGAGAGCTGTGGTTGATGGGCCATTAGTTGTGTAAATACACAGCTGAGAGCTGCCGTTTCATTCAGACTGTTTAAAAAACGGTAACAGCGGACTATTTTTCTTAGCGGATGCATGTCAATTTAAATCAATACATTCAACTATTTTTTAAGTCAATAAAAACATTTTCTAAATCCATAAAAGCATTTCAATTAATACTGGGAGTCATGTCGTTACTTTGTTGAGAATTTGGCCGTGTAATAAGCGGGATAATTTGCAGCGACTTGTTCCTTATGGGGAAAATAGCACCCGTCATGCAGATCAGGATCCCTCCGCCACGCTTTGGGATCCTGATCTGCCGACGAGGCTCCATTAAAATATAAATATTTTTAGTGAATTACTGAGTTTAGGCACGTTAATAAAGTTTTAATGAAGTTGAATACAGTATATTCATATGTGTCAGTGATTTCATGTAAATTCGGCGAACATAAACATAAATGATCGTGGTGAAGATGATGATTAAATTAGGATTAAAAATCGAGAGTCGGGCTGCATTTCCTCCTGTTCGTTTTTTTCGACTAAACAACATTATTTTCTTAAATAACAACATGGTGAAGTTTTGTAAATGATTACATGTCTCTTATTTAGCACAGAGTATGATATCCGTGACATATGGATCTTAAAAAAGTTCCGCTGTACATCCAGCGTACTGCATCTGACTTTATTTCACATGAGCTCCAGTGTGGAACCCCACTGCACCCCCTGGTGGATCAATGATCCATTGCAGCTGGCTTCATTATAATTACATGTATCTATCACGGGGGCGGTCTCAAGTCAAGCTGGAGGTTTTCCCTTGAGCGAGTGCAGATCACGGACCAATCACGGCCCTCGCATTTCAAACTGTCTGAAATGAATCGCTACATCTGTACCAGCCCCTGATGCAGCCAGTCAGGATGCTGTTGAACCTCCTCAGCCTGTGGAGGAAGAAGAGCCGCTGTCGAGCTGTTTTGGTGATGGTGTTTGTGTGATGAGTCCATGTCAGGTCCTCAGTGATGTGGACCCAGAGGAACCTGAAGCTGCTGACTCTCTCCACCGTAGTCAAATTGATGGCGATGGGGGCGTGTCCCTCCCTCTGCTGCTTTCTGTAATCCACAATCAGCTCCTTTGTTTTGCTGACGTTGAGATGGAGGTTGTTATCCTGGCACCAAGATGTCAGGTTTTCGACCTCCTCTCTGTACGTCGTCTCGTCGGTGATCTAGCCGATGATCTAGCCGATGACGGTTGTGTTGTCAGCAAGCTTCACGATGGTGTTGGAGCAGTGTGTGGCCACGCAGTCATGTGTGAACAGGGAGTAGAGGAGAGGGCTGAGCACGCAGCCTTGAGGGGCTCCGCTGTTGAGGATCAGGGTGGAGGACGTGATCTTTCCAACCCGCACTGCCTGGGGTCTGCCCGCTAGGAAGTTCAGGATCCAGTCACAGAGTGCGCTGTTGAGCCCGAGGTCTCTGAGCTTGATGGCCAGCTTGGAGGGCACAATGGTATTGAAAGCTGAACTGTAATCAATGAACAGCATTCTCACATATGTGTTCCTCTGGTCCAGGTGTGAGAGGGCAGTGTGGATGGTGAGAGCTATGGCGTCGTCTGTGGACCTGTTTGCTCTGTATAGCAAACTGCAGGGGGGAGGGAGGAGGTGATGAATGTTTTGACTAACAGCTCAAAGCACTTCATGATGATGGAGGTGAGTGCTACTGGGCGGTAGTCATTGAGGCTGGTGATTTTTACTTTTAAAAACATGTGGGGACTACAGACTGCAGCAGGTTGAAGATGTCTGTGAACACCTCTGCCAGCTGAACTGCACACACCCTGAGAACACGGCCAGGGATGCCATCAGGTCCAGGAGCCTTGTGTGGGTTAACCCTTTTAAAAGGACTTGCCCACATCTGCCCTGTCTAAAACAAAAGGGCAGGGCTCTGGCTCCTGGTCCCTCTGTGCCTCCACAGCCTGGCTGCTCTCGAATCGTTCAAAAAAACTGTTCAGCTCATCTGGGAGAGACGCTTACGCAGACAGTCCCGCTGCACCCCCCGTTGCTCCTTTGTAGTCTGTCATTGTTCTTAGTCCTGCCCACATGTTCCGGGTGTTACAGCCTTTGAAGTCAGACTCCACTTTGTCTCTATATTGTCTCTTTGCATTGCTGATAGCTCTCCGGAGTTCATACCTAGATTTTGTAGATATTGTACTCCTCTGAATCTCCACCTCTGTGCGCGCTTTCAGCTTGGTACGCACCTCACTGTTTATCCAGGGCTTTTGATTCTGGAATGTTCGTACAGTAACCTTCGGTACCACGTCATCGATGCATTTATTTGTAGCAAATAACCGTGTCCATGTGTGTTGATGTTGTCGTCCTCAAACACACTCCACTCCGTATATTCGAAGCAGTGATATTCTGGGCTCCCTCAATAAAAACATCCTCTCCTCTGTCATGAACCTTGGAGTGACCTTCAATAGCGCTTTTAAATTTGATAAGCAGGTCAGCACCGTAGTCAAGACCTGCTTTTTTTTTTAAATACGACTATTGGCCAAGACCAAGTCGTTTTTATCTTTTGAAGACCTAGAAAGGGTTATTAATGCCTTTGTGACTTCGAGACTGGATTACTGCAACGCTCTGTATGTGGGTATGGACCAGGCCACAATTAAACGCCTGCAAATATTCGGTAAGTGGGACCCCATATTGGGTTCACGGACATATTGAGTAAGTGGGCTTGCATATGGTCCTGGTGGACACTCAATGAGTTATCATTAACCCACTCACTCAATCAATCAATCAATCAAATCTATGAACTAACTTTGACATATAGACTAATGGCGCATTCACGCTCCCCCCCCAACCCCCCCGCTAGGACCCCATATTGGGTGGCCGGACATCCCCCACACATTACAAATATTCGGTAAGTGGGACCCCATATTGGGTTTATGGACAACCCCCCCCCCCAATATTACAAATATTCGGTAAGTGGGACCCCATATTGGGTTTACGGACACCCCCCCCCCATATTACAAATATTCGGTAAGTGGGACCCCATATTGGGTTTACGGACACCCCCCCCAATAATACAAACATTCGGTAAGTGGGACCCCATATTGGGTTTACGGCCAAACCCCCCCCCCCCTACCCCAATAAGTATAAGTACATCGATTCACATATGTGGTAAGTGGGACCCCATATTGGGTTTACGAACACCCCCCCCATAAGTACAAGTACACAGTAAGTGAATACTCGTGTTACTGTGTAATATGTGGACAGTGGGACCCCATATTGGGTTGACGGACACCCCGACATGACAAATATTTGGTAAGTGGGACCCCATATTGGGTTGACGGACACCCCCCCACATAAGTACAAGTACACGGTAAGCGAATACTCGTCTTACTGTGCAATATGTGGAAAGTGGGACCCCATATTGGGTTGACGGACACCCCCCCCCCCCCCCCCATATGTACAAGTACACAGTGCGCGAATACTCGCGTTACTGTGTAATATGTGGAAAGTGGGTCCCCATATCCTCAACTATGAGAGACAAAATGAGAAAAAAAAATCCAGAAAATCACTGTCTGATTTTTAAAGACTTTATTTGCAAATTATGGTGGAAAATAAGTATTTGGTCCCAAACAAACAAACAAGATTTCTGGCTCTCACAGACCTGTAACTTCTTCTTTAAGAGCCTCCTCTGTCCTCCACTTTTTAACTGTATTAATGGCACCTGTTTGAACTCGTTATCAGTATAAAAGACACCTGTCCACAACCTCAAAAAGTCACACTCCAAACTCCACTATGGCCAAGACCAAAGAGCTGTCAAAGGACACCAGAAACAAAATTGTAGACCTGCACCAGGCTGGGAAGACTGAATCTGCAATAGGTAAGCAGCTTGGTGTGAAGAAATCAACTTTGGGAGCAATTATTAGAAAATGGAAGACATACAAGACCACTGATAATCTCCCTCGATCTGGGGCTCCACGCAAGATCTCACTCTATGGGGACAAAACGATCACAAGAACAGTGAGCAAAAATCCCAGAACCACACGGGGGGACCTAGTCAATGACCTGCAGAGAGCTGGGACCAAAGAAACAAAGGCTACCATCAGTAACACACTACGCCGCCAGGGACTCAAATCCTGCAGTGCCAGACGCGTCCCCCTGCTCAAGCCAGTACATGTCCAGGCCCGTCTGAAGTTTGTTAGAGAGCATTTAGATCAGGGTTCCCCAGACTACGGCCCGCGGGCCGCATACGGCCCGCCACGCCCCTTTGACCGGCCCTCCACCTCTCTGCACCTCACCATTTGAACTGGCCCAAAGAAGAAAAAAAAAAAAAAAAAAATTATAAAATATTTTTTAAAATATTTTATTTTAGTTGTCCAACTTGTTTTGTGAAATAATAACATGACTCTCCAAACAAGGGCGGTAATCGCTGTTCATTCCGTCACCTGAGATTAGAACTCGAGGCCGTCAGTATTTGGCCAGAGCGGCTCTGGTAGTGGCCATGAGCCAAACAGTGGAACTGTCAATCAGATCGCCAGCGCCTCTATCACGCTTTAAAAGCAACGTTATGTAATGTTCTGGTTGACATCTGTTACATTTGCATCTTGTTTTTTTAACACTAAAATATTTTTTTATTAACCATTTATATTTTATATAATTTAATATGTGTGTCTGTATTATTTATATGACGTATGTTTATGACCGAATTTCCGCCACCTTACAAGCTGATCGAAGTCATGCGCAGAAAATATTATGCTACAGTTGAACAGCAGTGTAATGGCGTGCAGTAAAGTGAGGAAAATTGACAGAGAGTGTCGGGTTTTTAAAGAACAATGGACCAAGGATTATTTTTTCTGTTCCATGGAAGGACCGTGCCATTTGTATTATATGTAAAGAAAATGTGGCCGTGTTTAAAGAATTCAACCTTCGCCGCCATCACGAAACCCGGCACAGAGAGTATGCTAGCTTGAGCGGGCTAGCGAGAGATGATAAGGTTCGGCGTCTGAAAGGCGGACTAGCTGTTCAACAGGATGCCTTCCTTCGTCAATCCCGGGTCAACCTGGCTGCTGTCCGAGCTAGCTACAAAGTAGCTAACCTACTGGCTACCCACGGCAAGCCGTTCACAGACGGAGAATTCGGGAAGGCCATGATGCTGGCTGTGGCCGAGGAGGTGTGTCCCGAGAAGACAGATGCCTTCCGTGGGGTGAGTCTCTCAGCACAAACGATGAAGAGACGAATTGAGGAGATGGGGGGAAACGTGTTTGACCAACTGAGAGAGAGAGCCGGAGAATTCAAGTGTTTTGCTTTAGCCATGGATGAAAGTAATGACGTACAGGACACGGCACAACTGTTGATTTTTATTCGTGGAGTCAACACACGTTTTGAAGTGTCAGAGGAGCTGGCATCACTGAGAAGCCTAAAAGGCACAACAACTGGAGAAGACCTTTTTGTCGAAGTGTGCAAAACAATGGGCGAACTTGGTCTGCAATGGGCTAATTTTGCCAGTGTCACTACAGATGGTGCGCCTAGCATGGTCGGATCTACGAGGGGTCTAGTAGGGCGCTTGAACGGCGAGTTCGAGGAACGAGGTCTCGCCCCACCGATTCAAGTCCACTGTCTGATTCACCAGCAAGCGCTGTGCTGCAAAGTTTTGAAGTGGGCGTCTGTGATGAAGGTGGTTGTGCACTGTGTCAACTACATCCGGAAAAATGGGCTGAAACACAGGCAGTTCCAGGCCTTTCTCTCCGAGCTGGGGTCTGCTCACCAGGATGTGCTGTACTACACCGAAATCCGGTGGTTAAGTCGAGGCAAAGTATTGCGCCGTGTCTACGACCTGCTGCCCGAAATCAACACCTTCCTCCAGTCTAAAGGTGAAACGGTACGGGAGCTGACCGACCCGGAGTGGAAATGGGACCTCGCGTTTTTAACTGATGTGACTGAACTGTTGAACCACCTCAACCTACAGCTCCAAGGCAAAGGGAATCTCATCAGCCACATGTATTCCCACATAAAAGCATTCGAGGTCAAACTGCAGCTCCTTGTGCGACAGGTCCAAAAGCTGGACTTCACACATCTCCCTGCCACCCAAAGCTACTGCGCCGAGAAAACCAGTCGCCCCTTTCCCAGTCGCGAAGTGCAAAGATGCCCTGGAGATGCTGCAGCGAGAGTTCAGTGTGCGCTTCCGCGAGCTTCATGTCAACAACAAAGACATAAGTCTGTTCCAGAACCCCTTTGCTGCTGACATTGACGACGCACTTCCCTCTCTTCAGTTTGAACTAGCCGAGCTGCAGAATTGTGATGTCCTTAAAGACGCATTCAAGCCTGACCACCTCCTTGAGTTCTATGCTGAGCTACCAGAGGGCACTTACCCAAACATTAAACAACATGCTCTGAAGATGTGTACCGTTTTTGGCAGCACCTACACCTGCGAGCAGACGTTTTCCCGCATGAAGCAAATAAAAAATCCAACGATGAACAGACTCTCAGATGAACATTTGCATCAAACTTTGAGACTGGCAACCACTAGGCTACACCCAGACATCGGACTTCTCACCAGCCAGAAGCAAGCACACAGTTCACACTGATATGGTAAATATACTGATTTTAACTATTACAATTTTATATAGCTGTAAACATGAACTATGATTTTTTGATGAAATATGATTAATGTTTTTAATGAATTTTAATGAATAATGCTACACTGTATTTGTAAAATCACATCACAAGGAACAACAGGCAGCATATTTATGTAATTTACTGAATGTGTCCAATGTCATCCCTTTATGCCAGGTTTCCAGGCAGCAAGAGAGGGGACTGCAACTGCTGACCTCAAAGATCACTGCCCATTAGGGATGTGCATCTCCATCACTGAGGCCGATGCGATGCGCATCTCGATACGTTGCCACGATACGATACATTAACGATACCTTTGAAACACCAGGCGATGCGATACGATACGATTCACCCCTGTTGCGATACAGTTCGATACGATTTGATTCAACATTATGCGATTCGGGGCGATACGATGCGATTCAACACGATGCAAAAATAATGATACTTCAATATGGTACGACAGAGGATTTTTGTTTTATTCCTTATGCAGCAAATCATACATTAACAAAAAAGTGCTTTACATATTTGGTACTGCACATCCCATCATGCCGTTTATTTTTTTTACCTTTAAAAGCTCTCCAGAGTACAATTGTATAACACCTCACAGTTAAACAATGTAAGGATGCATTGCTCATGATTAACAATGTGCAAATAACAGCTACAATAGAGCAATGCCCATACAGCTGCCAGCCTGATGTGCTTAACACTCAGAGGCTAACTCACCAGTGAGCAGAAAGCAGTGGTTTCTATCTGAACAATAAAGAAAACAAATAACCTTTCACAAACAGGTATTTCATAACTGCTTACAGTAAGGAAGAGATTTAAATTATTATTGGCCGTCACAGGCTGCTGTAAGCTAAACACCTCTCTCTGACAGAACACCTCACTGAGTGATTTAACTCATATGTCTAAATTTCAGGTTTCTCTTTTCAGCCGCAGACCCCATGTCGCCTCTTTATGTGCATCGCTAAGTTCCTCGTACTACTTGTGTACTTTAAAGCGGCTCGGCATCGTTAACAATTTGCGAGTGATTTTTCAAGTTGACCGTCTGTAGTAAATAGTGCCGCGCACATATACCATCAGGACGTTACTGATGGGGTGCGGCTGCGGAGTGATACTGTGTGTATGCAAGTCCGCATCTAGGACGGATCTATGTATCATGGCTGTAGACCTGTTAAGTAATAAAGATACCTCATACAAAGGTCTACGGATACCTTATTACTCTCCATGACCTGCGGTCAACTATATAGCATAAATGACTATTACACCGTCTTTCTTGAACAATCCGAAGTGTTGCCAAACGTTTGATTTGTAGGTATTTTTCGGTGCGCTGTGTTTCTCTTTCTCCTCAACTTCCGTGTGTGTTGATAACTGAGACTCTCGTTCTCCGTAGTGGCGAAGCAAATATCAAAGATCGTCTCTGCTGAACGTTGACAAGATAAGGGGATTTTATATGAATGAATCGGTTTTTTACCGATGCAAAGACGCTACGCAATCGATGCATCGCGAGTTCAACCCAAACTGTAGCCGATGTGCACTCTTTCAACCGGTGCACTCGCATCTTGAACGTTTATGCCGGTGCACCGATGCGAATCGGTGAATCTTAACATCTCTACTGCCCATCCATCCTTCCTTCCACCCTGGCTACAAGTACCAATTCAGTTCACCTACTGCACATATTGCTGACTTCCCATTCTGTTACTCTCTTCTAGTTTAACCTGCCGAGGGTTTACTGCTCAGTCTCTCCTCCCAATCTCTTCTCTCAGCATCTGCCTCTCCATCGTTGTCTCGTTGTCTCTCTCTCTCCCTCTCTCTCCTCTCTCTCCTATTTCTCCTCTTTATGCACTGCCCCTCATCTCAATCTCCTATTTCAAAGGGATGATAATTGTGCTGTAAAAGTGTTTGGGTGCTCATTGCATTTTCACCTTGAACAAAAAAAATCTCACCTGAATATACAAATAAGAGTTGGTTAGTTGATATATTGTTCACCAAGTTTCTTGTCTTGATGATTTCTCATCTCACTGTAATATAGGCCTACCATTTCTATTGTATCACTCATAAACTGTCAATCACCATGTTTTTCTAACCTTTCCTTGCTATTTTGACATGGTTGTTATTAGAAAATAAAAGGAATACCTGTGGTATTTCAAATTGAAAAACATGTGAAGTACTCACTTCTTTTGCAAATCACTTGTAATGATGAACTATTTTGTGCTAGAAATTATGGCTATAACAGGCAGTGGCCTAGTATACAGCCCACATGATCGATCCCGGCCCCTCATCACAGTCAGGAACGATAATGTGGCCCCCAGAGAAAAAAGTTTGGGGACCCCTGATTTAGATGATCCAGAAGAGGATTGGGAGAATGTCATATGGTCAGATGAAACCAAAATAGAACTTTTCGGTAAAAACTCAACAAGACGTGTTTGGAGGAGAAAGAATGCTGAGTTGCATCCAAAGAACACCATACCTACTGTGAAACATGGGGGTGGAAACATCATGCTCTGGGGCTGTTTTTCTGCAAAGGGACCAGGACGACTGATCCGTGTAAAGGAAAGAATGAATGGGGCCATGTATCGTGATTTTGAGTGACAACCTCCTTCCACCAGCAAGGGCATTGAAGATGAAACGTGGCTGGGTCTTTCAGCATGACAATGATCCCAAATACACCGCCCGGGCAACGAAGGAGTGGCTTCGTAAGAAGCATTTCAAGGTCCTGGAGTGGCCCCGCCAATCTCCAGATCTCAACCCCATAGAAAATCTTTGGAGGGAGTTGAAAGTCCGTGTTGCCCAGTGAGGAGATCTGCATGGAGGAATGGGCCAAAATACCAGCAACAGTGTGTGAAAACCTTGCGAAGACTTACAGAAAACGTTTGACCTCTGTCATTGATAACAAAGGGTATATAACAAAGTATTGAGATGAACTTTTGTTATTGACCAAATTTTCCACCATAATTTGCAAATATTTTTTTTTTAAATCAGACTTTTCTGGCCCACTTCCATAACTTCATGTGGCAGAACATTAACAGGGTATATTAATTATATACATAAATGCTTTGAATGACTATTTATTTGTTGCTTTCGTAATGGCATAAGGTGTTTACTATATGCATATTTTACTGCCATATTTTTTACTATGATCTTACTTGTGATATTTTGACATGACAACAACTGCCCTCTGCATTGATTACCCCGGATAGCCAGTATAAAGACAACAGTCTCTACGCAATATCAACACTACTGATTCTGTCTCTCTCGCCCTGACCTCCGTCATAATCTCCTTACGTATGCGGTTCTCGGTCCCAGCCCAGCAAATTGTTGGTTTCAAATAGGAAACCCAAGAGTCTGCGCTAGTGCAGTGGGTATACAAAAAAGTGGTTCTCAATTGGGCACCAGCTCAGAACCAGCTTTGTGGAATAGGGGTTAGAGACTCACCTCCTCCACTGGACAGACAGAGTGTGCAGGCTCAGAGTTCTGTATTGACACACTCCTCTCCCACTTGTCGGCCATGTGGTTGACCTCTTCCAGCTTTTGGTCACAGCTCTTCTGTGTGTTTAGCAGTGTCACTTCATAAAACTCCTGGATATCTGTGGAGATAAAGATATAACATGAGTTAACTCATCAATTTAATAAAAGTTATTTGATGGTGATAGCAGTTAAACCTGAGTCAATGCTACAAAAAGTGTACAAACATACAAATGAGGTTCAATTCTGCATGTAAATGTGAATACCAAATTTATGTTTGCTTTTGAGAGCTACTTTTCTGAAAGCATGCAAGGTTTTTGCATAAATGTTATGTATATATAAATGTATTCTATATATATATATATATATATATATTTCTCACATTATATTTGCTTTATTATTTTACTGCTTCTTCACTACTTGTACCAGACCAATAAAGAAAAGAAAAATAGCAATAACAATTTTGTAATCTCATGAACATAAACCTTATACTCATTGTGTCTTCAGGGTGTGAGGAAATCAATGTGAACCCAGAACAAGCAAACTCAGGCATCAGTTCTGTGTTCAAAACATGGGTTAAAAAATCATTAAGTGCTGGGTGTAGCAATTGGACGGCCAGACGTCTACCCAACAGCTTTAAATGCCTTTGCAGCTGTAATCATGTAATCATTTCCATATACTCACAACATTATCATTTTCAAAATGTACCTAATCCATCAAATTCTAAGTAGACAAATATTACACACAAAGCTAACATACTATAAATACTAGGGATGTAACGATACCAAAAACTCACGTTACGATAATATCGCAATAAAAAGTCCACGGTACGATATTTATCGCGATATTGAAAAAACATTTACATTTTTTTTTACTTCGTCTGCATGTAAGGGTGGAAACTTATACAAAATGTACACGACCCTAAATTGATCATGTTGTTGATAGTGCTACAGATGCGCTGCGAATAAAATTAGACTATGTTGCTCCTTTGAAAAAGAAGTAAATAAAACAACATAGATTAGCTCCATGGCATAATGCAGAAACACGCAAAATAAAGCAAAAGTCGAGACAACTTGAAAGGATATGGCGTTCCACTAAACTTGAATAATCTCGTTTAATTTGGCATATTACTCTCAATGAATATAAGAAAGCACTGCGTAAAGCAAGAGCAGCTTACTACTCTTCATTAATAGATGAGGATAAGAATAATGCAAGATTTCTTTTCAGCACTGTAGCACTGTAGCCAGCCACAGCTCGATTGAGCCTTCTATTCCCATAGCACTCAGTAGCAACTCTTTTATTTGCTTCTTTTTTTTTAATGATAAAATGGTTACTCTTAGAAACAAAATGAATTACTTCTTGCCTTTGACAAGTATAGTGTTATCAACAGCTCCCGGAAATGTAAGTTCTAATATTACACTAGATAGTAAATTAGAATGCTTTTCAGCCATAAACCTTGAACAATTGAATTAAATGATTCTCTCTTCCAAACCATCAACGTGTATCTTAGACCCGATTCCAACTAAGCTGTTAAAGGAAGTGTTTCCATTAATTAACACTTGTTTGTTAAATATTATGAATATGTCTTTATTATCAGGCTATGTTCCACAATCATTCAAAGTAGCAGTGATAAAACCGCCTCTTAAAAAGCACAACCTCGATCCAAAGATTTTAGCCAACTATAGACCTATTTCTATTCTCCCATTCCTCTAAAAGATTCTTGAGAAAGCAGTCGCAAAACAGTTGTGTGATTACTTGAAAAACAATGATTTATTTGAAGATTTTCAGTCTAGCTTTAGAACACATCATAGCACAGAGACAGCTCTGGTTAAAGTCACAAATGACATTATAATAGCTTCAGACAAAGGACTTGTCTCTATTATTGTTTTGCTCGATCTCAGTGCTGCATTTGATACTATCGACCATGATATCCTATAGCAAAGACTAGAGCACTTAGTTGGCATAAAGGGAACTGCTTTAGGCTGGTTTAGGTCCTATCTATCTGAACGCTCTCAGTTTGTATGTGTCGACGATGAATCTTCCATGCAAACCAAAGTTAGCCATGGAGTGCCACAGGGCTCAGTGCTTGAACCTATTTTGTTCACATTATATATGCTTCCCTTAGAGAATATTATAAGGAATCATTCTGTACATTTTCATTGTTATGTGGATGATACTCAACTATATTTATCAATCAAGCCTGGTAAAAAATAATCATGTAAATAAAATTCAAGACTGCCTCAAGGACTTAAAAACGTGGATGACTTTAAACCTTTTGATGTTAAACACGGCCAGAAGTTATTGTACTCGGCCCAAAGAATCTACGAAACAAATGATCTAAAGATATACTAACTATGGATGGCATTCATTTGGCCTCCAGTGAGACTGTAAGGAATCTTGGTGTTATATTTGATCAGGATTTATCCTTTAACGCCCACATACAATCTATTTCAAGGACCGCCTACTTCCATCTACGTAACATTGCAAAAATCAGGCATATCTTGCCTCAAAACAATGCAGAGGAACTAGTCCATGCATTTGTTACTTCAAGGCTGGATTATTGTAACTCTCTATTATCAGGGTGTACCTTGAAGTCAGTTAAGTCGCTTCAGCTGATTCAAAATGCTGCAGCACGTGTACTAACCAGAGTTAGGAAAAGGGACCACATTACTCCAGTTCTGGCTGCCTTACACTGGCTCCCTATAGAACACAGGATAGAATTTAAAATTCTTCTTCTCGCCTACAAAGCCCTTAATGGGCAGGCGCCATCTTCCCTTAAAGAACTCATTATACCCTACTGTCCTACTATGGCAGTGGTTCTCAAACTTTTCAAACTGTCAGGCCCCAATTTGGAGAAAAAAAAAAGTCGGGCCCCCCCAACACAAATAGTCACGTAATGGGCCAAGTTAACATTTATTCAAATACATCAATATGAACGTGTGCATTCCTTTGCTAGAACAGTGATAATAAAACAATGCTCCATAAGTCTGTGTGGTCAAAAAATAAATACATAATACAATTGTGCAATCCCTTTGCTAGAACAATAAGTTATAGTACTTTGCCACTTTGCAATCTGTGCAAAACAATTTAAAAGAAGAAAATGCTGATATTTGGCCAAAAAGTGTGTCTTCTTATCACAGCATTAGTGGCTGCAATGAGCCTGTTTTGCACTGCACATTTCTTCAAAACGGGGTTGCAGGCTCAGTGGCGGCGCCAGAAATTTCTTTTGGGGGTGTTGTGGGGGAACTTGACCTTTTATAGGGGGTGCTCAAACATGTAGGGTTTTCCATTAATGTCCCGGTCGCTACAGTGGAATTTTCTACTGCAACAATCCCCACGCAAATACACAGTGTACCCGCGACTGTTACAATGAAGGCTCGATAATCAGCTCACTGCATATAGGTGTAAGCAGGGGTAAAGTGCTATTTTTATAAGTGGGGAGTGGACCTAACATAGGGGGGTCCGGGGGTATGCTCCCCTGGGAATATATATATTTTAAATATTGAAGTTAAAAGCATCAATCTGGTGCACTTTCAGAGCAAAATGAAGAGATCTATGGATACATCTCTCAACACCCATTTAAAACAGAACTGTAAACAGATGTACTTTTTCTTTTTGGATATTTTACAAATCGCCCTTTTAAACTTTACTCTTTTTTTACTGTCATATAGTATTTCATACCTGTTTTTAATTTTTTATAACTGTATGATCATATAAACGTATGCCTCGGAAATAATTGTTTACATTAATCGTGGCCAAAACGTTTGAGACCCGGCCACTAGCTCGCTAGCACCAGAAGTTAACAACAACGATCTCCGGTAACGGTGCGCTCTCTCTCTCGCGCATGCACACAAAATGGCTCGTTCCACACAAAAAGAGCCGAGCTTCAATGAAACACAGAGACCCAGACGTACGTGTACTGTACTGTAACATATTCTTTTCAAATCAACAATCTTTCAAATTATGCATTTTTTTTCAAAACCATTTTTCATCCTGGTCTCTCGCACCCCCCCTATCTGTTTTTAACACTAGAACCGCCAGAGGTCGCTGTATACCTAAAACCGCCAACGGGTAAAATGTACCCGCTATTGATTTTCAAGGTACAATGTTCTTTTATTTATCATACAGAACAGTGAGTTTTGATCGCACATGGATGAAATGTATACCAATAGAATCTGTGGACTCTCAGCTTTTCATATGATATAGTTTGTGCAGATAACATGAAGTATAAAATATCGCTAAGAGTGCTGATTTAAAGGCTGGGTGTTAGACTTGTGTTTTGTTTAGGTACAAATCTCTCTATCTATCTATCGATCTATCCGTAATGTTCTGTTCTATGGACATATAATTGTTTACATAAACAGACAACACGGACTACTTCTCTCATTCCGAGTGTCCATCTTTATTCAACTGGCACGTAATGCACACATGCATTACGTCCTCAAAGTGAGCCCAGTCATCCAAGATATTGTATTCTCCAAGATGTTACGCTATCTATAACTATCTGTCTGTCTATCTCTCTCTCTATCCATCTATCAATATATCTATCTATCTATCTATCTATAAGGAACCGGAGTAGACAAAAGGCATTGCTATAGCAACACGTCATGTTTACGCTGCATTTTCTATGAGGTAAATATTACCCGCTGGCGGATAAAGGTATAAATGGCATTTTCTTTGGCGATTTTTTCAATCTGACTTCATTTGTTGTTGACAATTGTTAACAACAGAGGGTGCTACATAACACACTTTCAGGAAAATTCACGGACTGGGAGACTTTAATATGTTATAGAAAAAAAGTTACATACAATCAAAAAACAGCTGCGGGTAAAATTTACCCGTTGGCGGTTCTAGTGTTAAGAGTGCGCTTAAGACCTTCCTTTTTAGTCAGGGCTAATTAGATTCAGCCCCTAGTTTTGCTGCTATAGGCTTAGTTTGTCGGGGGTGAGGCTTTATTTGATGTATTAAAGTAACGTGTTAAAGCAGAAAGTTTAATACAGTCTATTTTTGGTATATTCATTTGAATAATGTCCCATTTTTAGCATTACCTGTGACTTCTGGCTTGAGTGGGGTGATTGCCCATTGAGAATTATTTTTCAGAAAGTCTTGTTGCAGTTTCCAGATGAGTCTTGGTTAATCACCAATGGTTTTTGCAATTAACAGGAGAACTCCAAGAGAAGTTTTCCTCAAAGATAATACAGTTAAATTCTTGTTAGTTAATTATACATATCCTGCAGACCCATAAAAGAGGCCTTGAGAATTGAGTCACACAGTTAAGAGAGACAATAGTCCTTCTGAGCTTATCAATAAATGTGTTCGTTCCAAGTGGGCAGGCTTCAGGGTGAAGAGAAGGTCAGAGATGGCCTTAGGCTATGGGAAACAGTTGGCCTCTGTTGGTTGACTGATTCCGGGGGCGTCATGGGACGATGAAGATGTGTGTGCGTTAAAGATGTTTAAAGGGGAATGGGTATGCGGGGAATGGGTATGCGTCCTGTCGAAGAGTCCTCTGTCATGACTCCAAATCATTGATTGGGGGACTGCCTGAGGGCAGAGGGACAAACAAGCAGGCACGCACGCACGCACGCAGGCAGGCAGGCAGGCACGCAGGCACGCAGGCAGGCAGGCAGGCAGGCAGGCAGGCAGGCAGGCAGGCAGGCAGGCAGGCAGGCAGGCAGGCAGGCAGGCAGGCAGGCAGGCAGGCAGGCAGGCAGGCAGGCAGGCCGACAGGCCGGCAGGCAGGCAGGCGCACACACACACACACACACACACACACCCACACACACACCCACACACACACACACCCCCCCCCACACACACACACACACACACACACACACACACACACACACACACACACACACACACACACACACACACACACACACACACACACACACACACACACACACACACACACACACACACACACACACACACACACACACACACACACACACACACACACACACACACACACACACAGGAGATGAAGCAACATATGGAATCCACAACTGCTGACTCATTGCCTGGGGTCCCGCCCAGAAGGGAAACCGACCAATGGAACACTGCCAACTCACTGGCTAGCTCGCCCAGAAGTGAATTCGCCAATAACAAATAGCTGGGGAGGAGCAAGCGATACAACTCCTCCCCACCTGTGTATAAATGTTGTGATCATTTTGATGCTCGACGCTCTTGTTCTGACTGGCCGTTCCTGAGAAGTGTCTCACGCGGTGATAGAACCTGAGCCCGGAGTACTCTGCATTTTGAAGCTGCTCTTGCAGAGTGCTTTGTGATTGATGTTGTATTGTTGTATTGTATCTTTTACCATTAAAGCAGATTATTGTTTAACCCTTATTCTGGTGCTTTGAGTTTTCCTTCTTTTGAGAACCCGCTCATATAGGAACGGCGCGGAGCAGAGGTTCTGCCCCAACAGGGGACACCTTACTTCTTCCTTCTCTCTGTCTGTACCTGTGTACTCTCATGTTCCCAATAACCCAGCTTCCCTACATTTCTTTTTGGTGTCTATCTACGCCGGGATACTGAGTCGTTGATCTCGTCGTGTTGCTGTGGTCCTGAGTCCTGGATCGTGATCCCTGGATCTTGAGTCGTGGCTGTGCCTGTTGCTGTGGTCCTGGATCATGAGTCCTGGATGGATATCCTTGTGGATTCATCTTCTTATTATAGACACACGCATGTCCAAACATTTGGACTACCTATGTTGTAAATGTATCATCTTTTCAATTTACACACGGCATCTATTGCACGTCTGTCCGTCCTGGGAGAGGGATCCCTCCTCTGTTGCTCTCCCTGAGGTTTCTCCCATGTTCCCCTTAAAGATTAAAGTTAACAGATATTGTTCTAAACTGTATTAAAGTAAACATGTATTATTTTAAACTGTATTGAAGTAAACATGTATTATTGGGGACTGTTTTCAAGTAATCCTATATATATATAACCTTCTCACTCACACTCACTGACCTAGATACCAGCACACACACATATTCTTTTCAAGGTCCTTTCTGGGCACCAATATATCTGTGTACAATGTTTGATTGTTTGGGAAAGAATAGTTTGTGTGAAATATTCCTTGGGAAAGTAAAGGAGTGAATTCAGTCGCAAGATAAAAGATTGACTCTGTCCTTGGGTAGTTCCGAAGCTCTCACGCTCTGTTCAGAAGTAAAATACATTTTTCCCAGAACTCTGATTCGCTTAGGAGTGAAATCGACTGCCTCCAAATCTGTCTATGTATACTGATGTTTATTCATGCACGGGGCTTCCTGTTTCTGACATGCTGGTCCCGATACCTGTATCGCACGGCAGTAGAACTGGAAGTCCAGAGTACTCGGTAACTTGTATGGGTTTTTTTTTCTCCATTAAAATCAGATTATTGTTATAACTTTTATGCCGGTGTTTTGAACTTTTTCTTATTAATGTGACCAGGCTCATCTAACGGACGGCGCGGAGCAGAGGTGGGCTCTAAGCCACCACCACTGTAGTGTTTGCTTCAACAATTTTGGTGACTCCCGACGTGATGACTGCTGGTCTCTAGAAGGACCACCGACAGCCAGCGGACGGAATTCAGTCCAGGGGAGGACACCTGGACACCACTGACAACTACACCAGGGCGTCCTACATAAATACAAAGGTAAAACAGATACCTGTTGATTACCGAAATCTGTGATTTGACTGTACTACAACATTTTAGAGTTGTCAGCGGCGTTCTCAGTGTCCTTAGTCACGGTAAAAAAAAATACAATTCATACTGTAGAAAGTGCTTAGAGTCAGGTAGAACATTCCGGACCTAAGGCACCAAGACAGTTATAAGATTATTAGGTGTTTGTAAGATTCGGGTAGTTAAGTCCCGTACCTTAACTCACTAAAGAAAGTAAAGTGGACCAGCGAGTACCCCGTGAGGTAGTCTAGTCCTGCACGGCTGACTCGCTGGGGAAACTCTGTAGACTTTAGGCTAATAAGTGGACCAGCGAGGACCCCGTGAGTTAGTCTAGTCCTGCACGGCTGACTCGCTGGGGAAACTCTGTAGACTTTAGGCTAGTAAGTGGACCAGCGAGGACCCCGTGAGGTAGTCTAGTCCTGCACGGCTGACTCGCTGGGGAAACTCTGTAGACTTTAGGCTAATAAAAAGCTGAAGTCAATTTAATAAGTGGGTATTCCAAGAGGAGATACGCGACTTTCAAAATCAATTTGAAGTGACCGGATCTCGCAAACTCTTGCTGTGGGGTTAACCTGAAAGGCTGAATGTGACGATAAAGGATTTTTGTGGTTCCATGTAAACTCCATGTAAGCGTCGCATCTCTAAAGAGGGGTGTCGAAGCACGCTTAAAAACTGCAATTATCTGTTGGAATAAACATCGCACAAAAAGCCGGACAGAATGTATAAGGGAATAAACTCTATGTGATTTTTTACGTGAAAGCTGTGTAATAATTGAGAGGAAAGAGCAGAAGTAGAGTTGAGTGGAGACAAAGTGTGCAGAGCTGAGCTTCGCCAGACAGAGGAAGTTCATTCGTGGTCAGCTGCTGCCCTCTGCTGGCGAACAGGGTGTGTAACAATATTCTTTATTGTATCTGTCTGAATTAAGGACAGGGCATTCAAATAAATAGAATAAGGACATTAAGAGTAACAACAAAAATTGTCCAGTATATTAATAAATACGAGTGAACACATATCAACCTAGTCAGATAATAGATATAAAGTCAATCATGGAAGGAGAGTTTGAAAAGAGTGATTTAGGCGTCCCAATTCCCGGAAGCTTCCGCGAACAATGGGGACAGACTGAGAGATTGATTCTCAGTGGAACCAAAGAGAGAGACAAGAAAAAGGCTTGTGCAGATCTGAGGTTCCTAAAAAATAAAATGATGGAAGAGGACAGGGTAGGAGGAGATGAGACTTTAGGAAGTTTAAGCTCAGCGCTAAATGTTTATGAGCGGCAGCTTGTAAAGAAACTTTGCAACCTAAACGGGTAAAAACCCGGATTATTGGACCGTAAGAAACTAAACAAAGACAAAGAGGCGGTTGATAAATTAAGGAGGATTTGCCATAACGCAGCGCTCGCCATAAAGGGAGCTGCTATTACTCTCCTCCCAGCTAAAAATTCCCCAACTCTGATAGCAGCCCGAACACAAGGAGGGGAGTTTCAACGCTCTAGTGACGTTGGCACTCTCCTGTGCCCTCAGGACGTTAAAGAAACACCAGTGTCAACAGTTCCACCTACGGACAAAGACATATTGGACTTTGTTGCAAAACGCCTCAGTGCTGTAAATAAGGAATGCACGGCACAGAAGGCTAGCTCAGAGGAGAGTTCTCCAGCAGGACCCACAGGGGACCCGTCTGCTCTCATTCTTTCTCCCCTCATTTACCAGGATTTAGACGATTTATCTAAACCCCCCCCTTATTCTCGCCCTACCCCAAGCGCGCCACCCGTGACAAATGTACAAATGATGGTAGCAGGCACATCATCCGATTCAGAACAGGAAATAGCTGCTATAAGAGGGGGACATTTTAAAATAGTGGGAAATGTAGCATTGACTCCTTTAAGGAACACTCCCACTATGAAGACAAGATCAGAAGATAAGAGTAGCTCTGCCTCACTTGGAGGGAATGAAGGAAAAAGGGAGGAAATAAATGAAACCCTACAGACAGCTTGCACCACCCCAGAACAGATGCTCTCTTCCTCCTCCTCCGAGAGCCCATCAGACAAAAGAAAGTTAGATAGAGAGAGGGAGCGGTTTATTTCCATTTTGAAAATATTACAAGAAGCCACGCAGACCCCACACAGGCAGAAATATTCCACACGGCAGAAAAACTAGAAGAAAGGGAAAGACAACACAAGCAGGATTATGAAGAACAAGAGAGGCAAATTAGACAAAAACAGGGAAAGCAGACAGGAGTAAGAAGCGACAGAGAGGGTAAAAGCCCTGGAGCAATAGCTTATTTAAAAGCCTGTGAACAAATAGGGGGAATGAAGGGTGCTGAGAGGGAGCCAGTGGGGGGGGGGGGGGGGGGGTCAAGTGACCCTTTCAGAAGTAGAGGAGCCCAGACCCACTATTACCCAGTCAGTACAGGAGGAGCAGCTGGAGATGAAGGTGATGAGTGTTACTCTGAAGCAGAAGACACAGGACACAGAGATAGCTATCAGTACAATGTTCAGCAAGGGCTAAGAGAACAGGAAGAGGACAACTGCAGAAAGAGTAGGAGCAAGGTTAAGAATATATCTCTGACAGGAACAATCACTGAACTGCCTGAAGAACAGGTTCTTACACTCCCCCGTAGGATGTTAAGATCCCAACACACCTCAGAAAACCCCACGTCTCATGCCTTTATGGGTCCAGCATTAAAGGCGACTTTAGTTGTTCTCCCCAGTGGGAATATCGCTTACAACCCTTTCACACTAGGAGACATGTATGCTCTGGTTGACAAAATGCCCCTACCTACTGAGGGAGGGAGACATTTGATGAGTACGTTTAATGATATGTCAGTAGGACAAACAATCTGCCTTGGAGATTTCAGGAGAATATTAGCACAACAGACTTCCCACTATGAGGCAGAAAGAGTTGAGAAAAGAGCAGGAACAGAAAACATGAATGATAACAGACCCATCTCTTCCAATAACATACACAGCTTGCTGAGCAAGGCAATGAGAGAACATTTCACACAGACAGGAGGAGGTTACGGTTCACTTTTCTTCAAGGGGGACAGAGAGGGCGTGGACAAGGGAACCGATCAGACATGCAATATTTCCAGAAGCACCATGAGGCAGCCCCACAGGCCCAACACCAAGACCAAGGTCACATTGCACCCAACGCGATGGCCGCCCCCTATGGCCAGTTTGTCCAGAACGAACAAGACTATAACCCACCACAATGAGGTCACCAAGAGAACTCTGAATGTATGGGCTTAGCGGATCCGTACATGGACATGACTGTAAAAAACTCGAAGCTACCTTTCCTTGTTGATTCAGGACCTAGATATTCAACTATCAACTACCCCATCTTCAACACGTGCATTTCTAGGAATACAGTTTCAGTCATAGGGTTTTCGGGAGAAATAGAGCAAGTACCGCTCACTACGCCATTAAACAGCAGAAAAGCAGGCCAGATATTTTTCCATCAGTACATTCTGGCACCCCAAAGCCCGGCTAACCTCATGGGAAGGGATGTTCTTGTCAAAGCTAATGCCTCCATCCTCTGTTCCCCCGACGGACTAATAATGTAGTTCCCAGATGGCACTCTCCTCAATTATTCAACATAAAGTCAGGTTCTCAAATGATGTTGGCCCAATCCACTGAAGCAGAAGCAACTCAGTATGCCACTATATACTGGGGGTTGCTCGACCGGCCCAGAGATAATATACCAGGACTATTTTCCATTATTCAACAATGGAAGCCGTGGATTAACCTCCTCAGGCCTTATGGTTCCCCTCCAGACCTTCCCCATCTGACGCTAAATTATGACAGAAAAGAAGAGCAAAGTTATGAATATGCGTATGACGCAGAGGTGTCTATGTCCGTTTGGGATGTAACCACAACCAATTTATTTGTGGGACAAGTGGGGGTGGCTGCATCTGCTGACCTCACTGATGAACAACTCTATTGGTACCGTATGTCAGCTGAAGCTACACCACACATTTCATTAGCTATCAGAAAGGGCTATGAAGCTAAAGAACTTGGTCCAATGGTAAGAACACTGCTAGAAGTCAAATATTGGGAACCAACTCAGATAGCAGCACTCACATACTCTCCCTCACACAAAGCTTATGCTCTAAAAATCTGCACTCAAGAACGCATCTTCATGGAAAAACACGAAGTGGATAGGCATCATGGTAGGGAGAAGACTGACCATGCATTCACTGATGACATGTTGCGTGACCTCCCGCCTGACCTGTGGTCATCTGACTCTCATGACGTAGGTTTCTGCTCAAATGCTGCACCAATAACATTTGAGGTGAGCAGCTCTATGCCTATAAACCTATCATAGTACCCTGTTAAACCACAGGCCAAAGGGGGTATCAGCAAGGCAGTTGAGGGACTAAAGAGAGCGGGGGTGTTGGAACCCTCACAAAGCGAGTGGAACACTCCAATACTCCCGGTATCAAAAACTAACGGGGAGTACAGAATGGCTCATGATTTGAGGACCATTAATGCTATCACGACTACAGCTCTGATACCAGTTCCTAACCCATACACGGCTATCTGTAATATCTCACCTGAACATACATGGTTCACCTGTATTGACCTGGCCAACGCTTTCTTCTGCATACCTCTAGCAGAGAGTATGAGACCTATTTTTTCATTTACAATGGGCGGGGAAAAACTGCAGTACACAAGACTACCACAAGGCTTCAGTCTGTCTCCAGGAATATTTAGCAAAATACTCAGGGAACAGCTAGACGGCGTTTCATTGCCAGAGGGGGTGGTAGTGATACAGTATGTAGATGATCTTCTCATTGCAGCACCCTCCGCAGCCTCTTGTTTAGAGGCCACAGGAACCTACTGGTTCGCCTCCACGCAACAGGGTTCAAGGTCTCTAAGAAAAAGCTACAATGCAACTGTAAAGAGGTGACATTTTTGGGCAGAGTAATCTCTCCAGCAGGCACGGGCATGTCAGCAGCACATCAGGAAAACATTTTAAATCACCCCAGACCCAAGACAGTCAAAGACATGCTATCTTTTCTGGGTCTCACAGGCTACAGCAGACACTACATCCCAGAGTATAACCCAAGAACAGCTGAACTCAGAGCACTGATCAATGAGAAAGGCATGCGCAATCTCAATGCCACACTGAACTGGACACAAGCTGCAGAAGCTGCGTTCATTTCTCTCAAACAATCCATGTCTCAGGTCACCGTTCTCGCCACTGCATCCTATGCATTGTCATTTTTCCTTGACATTTCTGAAAATGAAAACACAGTAAATGGTATTCTATTTCAGAAAAAGGGGGGATGTAGGTCAATACTGATGTACATTAGTATCACACTGGACAGAGTGGAGAACAGAGAACCCTCCATGCACGAGACATGCAGCAGGTACAGATGGAGCACTGAATTTCGGACTCCAGCTTACAGCTTCCTACCTACCACCAGCCAAAGACCAGTATAGAGGAATGTTAAGCCCTCCCACTATTTTCCAAGAGGGCGTTGCCAGATTTTCAATTTCAGGTTTTAACCAGGAGATGGCGCTTCATTCACAAATAAAGAAAGACAAGTTTCATGGACTTTCAGTTGTGTTTTGAAGAGCATTTTAACACATCAATATTTTAGATCAACTAAAGTATATCTAATCTTGTAATTCAATAATATATAGTCTTTATATATTAAATAATCATAATTATAATGTAAATGTTTACATTACACTTCTTTATTTGTTATGCTCATACTTTAACCTTTACAATCGTTTGCTTTAATATGCAGTATATTTTTGTGTTTGCTTCTTCCCGCTCCCTTTCGGACACATACTGTATGATTTATTATTATTATTAATATGAAGATATTATTAAGATAAGATAAGATGTTACTTTATTGATTGAACATTTTAGTTTAGAATGTGCTGTCCCACGGTAATTCAGAAGGCTCACAGGTCACATTCCGACCATTATTTAAAACAATAGGTGCTTTCACACCTTCTACAGTTTGATTTGTATAGAGGGAGCCCTGTCAGTTTTCGAATTACCCATTTGCTTTCGGGGAGCCCTATTTTTCAGAGCACATCCTGCTACTAAATATGTCACACGCACGCTCTGTTGACTGGCGCAGCAGCGCGGATGCGATCAATTGCTATAAAAACACTCTTCTACTAATACAGACGGTGTCACTATGCCGGCGGATGTGGCCGTTGTTGAAGCCTCTTCAGGCTCCGCATCGGCAGGCCTCTCCCTCGGTGTGGAGCTGTCAAACTCGACCCTAACGCCGCTTACAGCCGGCCAACTAAAAGTTGTTTTCCGTTCACGTTGTCATTTTTAGACTCCTTCGCTTCTTTGCTTGTGAATCCAAAAGCTGTGACGCTTGGCTGTTTTCGTTTTGCCATATTTTTTTATTACACAGCCAGAGTTAAAAAAATATCAATATGAACATTTCAAATACCGCGCCGGCATCACCGCCATAATCATAGCAACGTAAGTAAGAATAGAGCGCCGCCACATACAGATGGCAACACCCAGACATATTCACAAATATAAAACAAATATTCAGAAACTGTAATGAACAATAACTATTATTTATTAGCCAAGCTCCCCCCCATTTCGAACAGTGTCTGTGGCTGAATGGCCAGCGATTAGGTGCGGCGCATTTGTCATAGGTGATCAGAGCTAACTGCCTGCCGTCAGATTTCATTTAAAAAACAGATCTGATTTTAAGACTATTTCTGCGCTCATAAAGAATGATAAGAATAAAAATAATGCGTATTGAACTGGTTTCATTAATTAGTGAGTTTATTTAATACTAGAACCGCCAATCGGGTCAATTTGTGTGATGTGTGTTGTGTGTGTGCAATGTAACTTTTTTTCAATAAAATATTAAAGTCTCCCAGTCCCTGACTTTTCCTGAAAGTGTGTTATGTAGCACCCTATGTTGTTAAAAATTGCATTCTAATAGCGGGATTTGACGGTTTTAGGTAGGCCTATACACAAATCTCTGGCGGTTCTAGTGTTAAGGTAATTAGGTACAGTAGAAGCCCTTTTTTTATCAGTAACGAATTTAGCAGTTGAACATACAAGTCAACTAACTGAGGGTCACTTGCAATGACAGTGTTGTGTCTAACTGTAAGCTTGTCACTCAGAGTAACCTACTGTTAATTTAGCTGCTGGAGAAGAAAGATCAAGGGGGGAGGGGGGGAGAGAGCTGTGGTTGATGGGCCATTAGTTGTGTAAATACACAGCTGAGAGCTGCCGTTTCATTCAGACTGTTTAAAAAACTGTAACAACGGACTATTTTTCTTAGCGGATGCATGTCAATTTAAATCAATACATACAACTATTTTTTAAATCAATACATACAACTATTTTTTAAATCAATAAAAACATTTTCTAAATCCATAAAAGCATTTAAATTAATATTGGGAGTCATGTCGTTACTTTGTTGAGAATGTGGCCGTGTAATAAGCGGGATAATTTGCAGCGACTTGTTCTTTATGGGGAAAATAACACCCTTCATCCAGATGAGGATCCCTCCGCTACACTTTGGGATCCTGATCGACCGACGAAACTCCATTAAAATATACATATTTTTTTGTGAATTACTGATTTAGGCACGTTAATAACGTTTTAATGAAGTTGAATACAGTATATTCATATGTGTCAGTGATTTCATGTAAATTCGGCGAACATAAACATAAATGATCGTGGTGAAGATGATGATTATTTAGGGAATAAAAATCGAGAGCCGGGCTGCATTTTCCTCCCCGTTCGTTTTTTCGAATAACAAAATTATTTTGTTAAATAACAACATGTTGATGTTTTGTAAATGATTACATGTCTCTTATTTAGCACAGAGTATGATATCCGTGACATATGGATCTTAACAAAGTTCCGCTGTACATCCAGCGTACTGTATCTGACTTTATTTCACATGAGCTCCAGTGTGGAACCCCACTGCACCTCCTGGTGGATCAATGATCCATTGCAGCTGGCTTCATTATAAATACATTTATCTATCACGGGGGCGGTCTCAAGTCAAGCTGGAGGTTTTCCCTTGAGCGAGGGCAGATCACGTACCAATCACGGCCCTCGTATTTCAAACTGTCCGAAATGAATCGCTCCATCTGTACAGCACGATCTTAAACAAGATTTCACACATTGTGATGAACCACCCTTTGACAGTACTGACAACACATAGCATTGTCTCTTTTGTGAACTCAAGTGCATTCACAATGACTTCCACAAGACAGACCAGGCTAGAGAAAACTCACACAAGCACACATCACCTACACACATGAGGGAGTTAACAGCGCAGACACCATTGTTAGCGGAGAAACCCATAGGTGTGAGGAAAGAATCATCCAGGATGTGAAAGCTAAGAATTGATCTCAGAGACGAGCCTATGCCACATGCAGAAAACCTGTTCACAGACGGCTGTTGTTTCAGACAAACCACCAAAGGGCTCCGAGCGGCCTACGCAGTCGTGGGTCAAACAGCTGAGGGACAATTTGAGGAAAGATCAGCAGGAGAAGTAACAGGGAAAGTCTCAGCACAGTTGGAAAAAGTAATGGGAGTCATTGCAGCATTAGAGCTATCAAAAGAAAATATGTAAACATCTATACTGACTCAGCAAATGTCCATGGTGTCATGGGCAAGATCAATGCTTAAAGAACACACGGCCCAACACATT